>NC_060280.1:88689995-88717897 GCF_021613505.1 Equus quagga | reverse complement strand
TGGGTCCTGTCCCCATGCCAGCGGGGGCAGCAGAAGTGGCAGCAAAAGCTCTGACTGCCCATGGGTCCTGTCCCCATGCTACACTATTCTCTAAATAAAAGAGCACTACTGCCAGATCTTAAGAGTCTAAGAAATCTTTCTTTCGACTCCTCGGCTCACCGACCCCACATCAGTAAATATATGAAGGATGAGGGCGCTGCCGTCCCGGGAGCAGCGTCCCCCGGCAGGGACGGGTTGGTGTGGAATCTCCCCATCGCCAGGAGTTCTCTGTGAGACAGGACCCCAGCTGCCCCCAAAGTGGAGCCCCCTTAATGCTCCCCTTGCCTGGGCCCCTCCCTGACCCCCGGCTCCAGACGTTTCCTAGGACCACCTCCCAGACTGGCCACCTGTGCGCCAGGTCTCGTCTCAGAGCCTGCTTTTGGGGGAACATCAACGAAGACAGCAGCCCCGGTCTGCTCAAAGCTGGTGCTCCGATCCCTGTGCCAACCTCGTGGATCCAAAGCTCCAGGAACCTTTTGTAAATGCGGTGGGAAGGGCTTCTGGGCTGGAGGAACAGCATGCGCAGAATGCTCCGAGACGAGAGACGTTCATTCATTCAACAAACACGTATTGATCCCCCACCTCTCGGGAGTAGACGCTGAGGCAGGTGCGGGGGCGGACGGGGTCCCTGCCCTTCTGGAGCTCACGGAAATGGAGTCACAGACAAGCAAGTCAATCCAAAGAACTTCCGCAAGGGGATGAAGAGTCAGTGACCAAACCGTTAGGGCCAGCGCCGGGCAGCGAGTGGGGTGTGGCCCAGCATGGAAGGCGGGCGTTCTGGAAAGTTTTCAGGAGGCGGCTCAGGCCACAAGAAGGGAGGGGCCGCCTGTGTCAGGGATGAGGGGAAGGGCATTTGAGGCTGCAGGAACTGCAAGGTGGCCACACCAGGGCTCAGGGTGAGGGGAGAGGGGGCGTAACGCCGGGGAGCGGGCTGTGGGTACCTCTGCCCGGGTCCGCAGGCCTCTGCTCTGCCGGGGCCCGGTCCTGGGGGCTGCCCGAGACCGCTTGGCACCCTGGAGGAAGCCCTGCCTTTCCTGGCGGCAGGCGAGGCCAGAGGACCAGCAGCTTCCCTTTTCCTCCAGGAAGCGCCAAGGGTGTGGAAGCGCGGGCAGCGCACGGCCCCGGTCCCATCTGCCCCCGTTACCACCCCCTCCTCACCTCAGGAAACGGCCCTCCAGCCTCCAGGGCTCCGGCCAGGACCAGGTTCCCCTTGACCCTGCGCTGCCACGCGTCCCAGAGCCCCATGTGGCCCTGCCACCGAAATGGATGCCAAATTCGGCCCCTTCTCCAATGCCACCGCCACTGGCCCAGGCCTCATCCTTGTCCCCCTCCTCTCCACTCTCCGTCCTTCCCCTTGTCCTCCCCATCCCCTGAGTGTAGCTCCCGCATCCTCAGGAGGGCACCTAGAAACACCTGAGTCAGGGCCTGTCCGTCCTCTGCTCAGAACCTTCCATGGCTCCCACTTCGCTCAGAGCAAAGCCAAAGTGCCCCTCCCCCCAGGCGACAAGCACCTGCATGCTCTGCCCCATCCCCGCCTGCCCTCTCCAATTCTAACTCTTTTCATTTCTCCTGCACTCCAGCCACACTGGCCTCCTGCCTGTTCCTAAGGCAGTTCCTACCTCAGGGCCTTTGCACATTCAGCGCCCTCCCTAGTACACTCCCTCCCTCCCCGCCTCCCTCTGGTCTTTGCTCCCATGTCACCTTCTCAGTCTTTCCCAGAATATTCTATTTAAACATTCATTAACTCTCACATTGCTTATCCTCTGCCCTGCTTTCTTTGTCTCCTTAGACTGCTCAGGAGCTAACACTCCATCTATTTTATTTTTGTTTCTTGACTGTCGCCCCCACGAAGACCATCTCTGCACGAGGGCAGAGACTTTTGGCCGTCGTGTCCATGGCTGGGTCCCCAGCACCTGGAACGGCGCCTGGCACAGAGTGTGCGCTCCATAATCACCGTCGAGAGAGAGAGGCAGAGACAGAGAGACAGAGAGAGAGAACGACGCCGTTATAACTCAGAGGGAGGCCTGGCCGCGCGGGGGAGCTCGCGGCCCGCGCACTTCGGACCCAGACCAAAGGACCCGGGGAAAAATCCACCAGAAAATGACCTCCCCGCGCAGGGTTTTCCCAGACCCTCCGAGGCGCAGGGACATCCCCCGTCCCCACCCTGCGCCTTCGCCCAGGCGGCTCTGGGCAGGAATGGGCACCCTGCACCCTTCCAGGAGAAAGATCCCCGTGGAAATTCCTTCAGGACCGTGCGGGAGGGGAAGGGACGCTGTTCTGGATGACGAGTGACTCGCAGCCCCTCCCGCGGAGGAAGGGCTCCAGGGTTCCCCGGGGCCCCCTCCCTTCCCCTTCTGCCGCGCGACCTCCCTGGCCCCTCCGCGGTCTCCATGGCGCCGCAGCGCGCGTCCCACAACAGGAAGCCTTTAGGCGGCACGACTTGGCGCTCGGGGACCCCGGGTGCTCAGCCTCGACGCGGTGGATGCTGAGTCCTGGGGTCACCTGCGCGTGCCATGCCTGGGGGGGGGGGGGGGGGGGGGGGGGAGGGAGGGGCCTGCGGACGCCACGCCCGGATCCCAGCGCATCCCGCCCCCACGCCCCACGCCCTGCTGGAACTGCCCGGGGCAAACGCTGCGCCTATTTGGTGCTCGCGCCTCGGGTTCGAATTTCCAACAGGAATTTGAGCGCCCCCTCTCCCCGCCCCACTTCAGGCCCTAGGAGCTGCCTCAGGTTCCCTGCAGGAGGCAAGGGTTCAAGCGCCCCCTCTTTTCTCCCCTGTCGAGGTCGGCTGCCTCAGTTTCCCCGCGGAGCGTGGGGGCGGCCGCGGAGGCGCTGGAGATGTCAGGACCACGTGGCTTCCTTCCCTTTTCTGGAAGCTGTCCTTTTCTGGCAAGACACCCTCTCGGCCGGGGCGAAAGGGGAAGCGAGGCAGCGGGGGTGGGAGCACCCGTCGGTGAGGGGGACGCAGATCCTCGGATGTGGTGACGCCGCGCGTCCTGGAGCTGCCTGGGCTCGCTGGGGCCGCTTCTCGGGAAATCTCGGTGTCAGCCCGGCGGGGGCGTTGATGGAGGGCGCCCTAGATCCCCCACCAAGCCAGGGTCGTCCCCTCGGTTAGAGAGGCCTGCGTGCACTGGGGAGTCACACTTGACTTCGAATGGCCTGGCCGCGGGGAGCCTCAGTTTACCCCTCTGCCGAATGGACACAGTAACAGCCCCCGCGGTCCCGGGAAGCTGGTGGCAGTCAATCAAGCGCTCAGCGCAAGGCGATCGCAGAATCAAGGGCAGCCCGGCCCGGGGACGGGACCCCGCGGCGCGCCACCGCCTCGGCTCTCATTACTTCAACTCGGAAATTCCGGGCTCGAGCGGCCAGCGAGGGGGGACCGGCCTACTCGGGTCGGGCACCCTCTCAATCCGGAAATGCCGGAGCCCTCCTTCTGGAGGGGAAAGCGCGAGGTTTCCGGGAAGGAAGCGCCGCCCCTCGGCCCCCCGTGGCCGCGACTATAAAAGGGCGCGCGTGCCTGGGCGGCCCAGGAGCGGCCACAGAGCTGCGCTGCCCTGTGCGCCCCGCGCCCGCTATGGCCCCCGGTGCCGCCCGCTCCGTCCTGCCCGCGCTCCTGGCCCTGCTCGGGGCTCTGCTCCCAGGTGAGTCGGGATCAGCAGCTCAGAGTGCGCCCTGGGCGCGGCCGTCTGGGGATAAAGCCATGCGTACTTAGGGAGCTGTTTATGGGAAGTTGGGGCTAGTGGCAGCGATTGACAGTCAACAGCCGTGGATTCGAATCCAGCCCTGCGTCACCTCCATGTGTGGCCTCCTGCGCCTCTTGGAGGAGCCTGGATTTCTCAGCTGTAAGATGGGGAAACAAACAGGGGCCACCTGGCAGTATTCGTGTGCTGGCCCAGCTGGGCGCCTGGTCCCAGGTGGTCCGGAGACGTGGCCCCGCGCGCAGCCCAGTAGGCTGGGGACCCCTCCCCCAGCGCACGTACATTCTGTTCCTCATCCCTACCCCAGGGGAAGTCCAAGGCTGCTTCTGCTTGGGGGAATTCCGGGGCTGACTTGCCCAGGGAGCAGACGCTGAGATGTGGGATCGGCCCGCACCCCCCCACCAGCTCCCCCCTGGAGGGAGGGGAGAAGGGGGCCAGCGGGTGGCCCATGGTGGGCAGTGTTGGGAAGCCCGAGAGTGGAAGATGGACACCTCGGTCACCAGCTCCACAAACCCCTCTTATCCGGCCTCCAATCTGGGTTCCACGACTTTCTAGCCGGGCGACCTCGCCTCTGCACGCTTCGTCATCTCCCTCTGTGAAATGGGACCGATCCCAGGATCAGCCCCGGAGAATTCCCGGAGCTGCTACCTTCACACGCTCCCACCCGAGAGAGAACAGACCCTCAGCCCAAGGCAGGAATCCTTGGAAGGGGCAGACGGGTGGGCTCAGACACATTTTGTCAGCTTTGGGGGCGCCAGGCTCTGAGGCAGCCACCAGTTTCCACCTTCCTACCTGCAGCCGCTCACTCCCTGCCCTGAGCCGGGGGCTGCTTGCATTAGCAGGGGGTGGCGTGATTATATTCACCAATCTTACAGATGGGGAAACTGAGGCCCAGAGAGGGGCGACCACTTGGCCAAGGGAGTGAGGAGCCAGCCTGATTGGAACCCCTCCATCCGTGGAGGGCTGGCCTCTCCCACCTGACTTCATGTCCCTCCGCTAAAATGCTCTGTGGCTCCCCATTCTCTCAGAATGCAGAACACACCCTGGCATGGCTTCCCCTGCCCGCGTGAGCTTCCTGATCTCATGTCCCCCAACTCTTCCCCCTCGCGCCTGCCGCAGGGCCTTTGCAGTTGCTCCTTCTGCCTGGAAGTTGTTTCTTTTTCTCAGGGTGGCCAGCCCAGCCTTATCATTCTGATTCTGCCCACACAGTGTCCGGTCACAAAGGCACTGTCTGTTTCGCCACCCTGTTTGGTTTTTATCAAAGCTCTTCCTAACATCAGTTATCCATTAACTCGTTGGCTCATGATTTTTTTTCTGTCTCCCACACTGCAGGCGGAGAGTTCCCTCTTGTTCGAGGCTGGGACCCCAGCACCCAGCAAAGCATTTTAGATCCAGGGTTTGCAGGAGCCCAAATATCAGTGACGCCCCCAGAAGCCATCATACCGCGAGGAGGCTCGGTGACAGTGAACTGCAGCGCCTCCTGTGCTGAGCTGGGCCTGGAGATCGAACTGAGTAAGAAGGAAGTGGCCCAGGGGGTCAACTGGAAGACCTTCGAACTGAGTGATGTGCGAGAGGACATCTCTCCAATATGCTACGCAAACTGTCCCAACCAGACGGAGTCTTCAGTGTCCATCACTGTGTACGGTGAGTGGCCGAGCTCAGGGACTGGCCTCGGCAGGCTGGGGTGGAGGGGCAGGGCGGGTCTCGCTTCCCCTTCAGGGCAGGTGGGGACACCTTCAGAAAGTCTCTCTGCCATTTGCAGCCCCTCCTTGAACGTCCTTGGGTGCCTGTAGGGTTTCCACAGGGATCCAGTACATTCAAGAAGGCTGGCTCTCTGGGCCTCACCCTTTCAACCCGGACAAGGTCCTAGATTGAACCCTTAGAAAAAAAGGCACAAATTAAAAGCCAGCCCTGAGATGGCATTTGTCACATCTTGGCAACAAGCTGAAGAATTGGTCACAGCTGTGCTGGTGGGACTGCAGGAAAGCGGGCAGGCCTGGGACATTGCTGACAGGGTGGGAGCGTCAAGAAGCACCACCCCAGGGGGAGAATTGGGCGTCAGTCCTCGAAGTGACACACACACATGTCTCTTGACGCAGCAATCCTGCTCTAGGGAGTTGGTCTCACGTGTGTCCCCATCCACAAGGACAGAAATTTGCAAGCCTCTTGAATGTAGGGGGCCGGGGAGCCATGCTGTGGGGCCACTGTGTGATGGAATAGTATGCAGCTGTGTAAAAGAATGTGGCAGCTCCTTGTGTCTCGAGAGAGAAGGAGCCCCAGGGTGCACTGTCAGGTTCAAAAGAGGGAAAGGATGCCCAGAATGAATGGCCATCCTCGGCGTTAGGGGGGCGCTGGGAGAGCCGGGAGGGGGGATGTGTTCATGCAAAAGAGCCTTGACAGCAAATGCAAGAAGTAATAAGAGTATTGTTGGCGGTGAGGAGAGAAGCAGGGGGCTCCGGGAGAGGGCGGAGTGAGTTTTTTTTCCCTGCACCTCTTTTTTTTTTTAAATTTTGGGAGCTGTGAGCCGTGAGAATGAGTTGCCATTACCATAGGCAAGAAATAAATAAGTGAAATGCAAATTAAGACAAACCAAAGCGGAATCAAACAAGGAAGCGGGAAAGAAAGAGAACTGGCCGACTGGCCTTTGGCGGAGACAGCCTTGGATTCTAGTCTCAGCGTGACTGGTACTAATTGAGTGACTGTGGGTGACATGGCTCTCAGTTGACTTTCCCATGAGACCCCCCCGGCTGGGTGGAATGACGCGGTACGGCCTGAAGGACATTCCTCCTGCACGGGACCTGGGCAGAGGACGCTTTGGAGCAAATATCAGGTTTCTTTCTGACTTGGGGGATGTTGGAGCAGATGCTGGCCAGGTGAGGGAAGTCCCCAAACACTCCCGGTGGCCTCCAAAAACCCCGGGAAAACCTCAAAGGACCTGCCACCCAGGTCTCCAGGTTTGAGTCTCGGCACTGCCACATTGCTCCCTCTGTGACTTTGGGGGCTGGATTTTGCTGAGTTTCTGCCTCTGAAATGGAGCAGATGGCTGGCACACAGTCGCCAGGGGACTCCCCTAGGACAGACTTTAGCTTGGTTCCCCCCCACCCCCCCACCGCCCAGTGTGAAGTGAGAGACCATCCCCAGGTGGCTGAGCTTTTTCTGGAAAGGTCAGAGTTGTCATTTCTGCAGGGGGTAACTAATTGGGCCTCGAAGGGTGTGTAGGAGTTGGAAGACAGGCATCTTGGCAGAGAGAACAGCCTGGGCAAAGAGTTGGAGCATGGAGGCATGCAGCAGGACCTTGAATGCCAGACTGAGGAGCGAGGCCTTCTCTGCGGGGTGATAGGGAGCCATGGAGGGTGTGTGAGCAGGTCAGGGATCTTGATAACAGCAGGCTGGGCTTACAGGAAGCCAGAGAGCAGTTGGCCGTGGCCTTGTCCAGGCCACACATGTTGTGGCCGGTGGTTGTGGCCAGCAGAAAGGTGAGGGGCAGACAAATATTTGTAGGGTGGAGTAACGGGGACTCGGCAAGGCCCTGCAGGTGGCAAGGTCAAGGAGCCGGAGAGGATAAACAGAACACCTCCCCCAGTCTGGCCTCCGGGCGAGGATCTGGGCTCTGAGATGGGGGTCTGGGGGCTGAGGTTGGAGGGGCCTCCGACTCTGCAGGTTGGGGTTGCAGCTGGTGGTTAGAGGTGAGGGCTGAGGGTTTCCGTGGCCTTTTTTTTAAACAGCTGTAAGTGGGCGAAGCATCATGCTGTATTTCGAGAGTTGTCCAACCACCGCCACACGTCTAATGTTAGAACATTTTCCTCACCTAAAAATAAACCTCATACCCTTTCCCCAGTGCTCTCTAAACCTCTTAAATGGCCTACGAATCCTTCTACCTCCAATAGCCCCATTTCACAGCTTAGGAAACTGAGGTTCCGTTTCTCCAGCTCCGAGGGCGGGGGCTGTTCCAGAGGCAAAGTCACTCAGCCGTGAAGCTAGGACTCAAACCGAGGTCCCTGACACTTGAACAGTGTTTCTGAGTGACATTTTGGGGCTTCCCCTCCCTGAGGAGCCCGGGTTGAGCCCCAGCTCACTGGGGTCAGCTGTCCTTTTTCTCTGGCTTAGATCCAGGCTTAGAATTCTGTCCCCTGCACAGAAAGACCCAAGCCCGCCTGTCACATGTTCAGGGGTTAGTCAGTTTCGTTTTGAGGTCTGTGAGTTGCTTTTAAATGTAACATTTCAGAGGAATCACACAGCCCATTCGGGAACTTTTTTCTGGTAAAAGTGGTGCCTGAAAGGCTCGAATCAGTGTGGGTGGCCCAACTTGACTTTTTCTACAAATAGAGAGCACCCACTGTGTGCCAACAAGAGAACAGGGTAAAGCAGAGATGGGTGCCCTCGGGCGCTGACAGGGGGAACAGAGGAGAAGGTGACCTGGTGTGTCACAGGGTGAGGGGTGGAGAAAAATAAGGCCAAGAGGCGAGAAGAGGGAGGTGGGGTCTTCTTAAAACCATCTCCAGCAGCCGGGCAGCTGACATTTCCTGTGTGTATTTGAGCCGAAACCTGGTGGCAGGGGACTCTGTGGTCCCTTTCCACTTTTCATTCTTAGATGCTGCAGTGAAAAAATTGTTCTGTGCCCTTCGCAACCACTTGGGGCCTTCTTACGGGTTTTCCCTGGAGTTCCTCACATTCCTGCCTGGCTTAGGTGGCTTTGGGTGTGTTTGGGGACAGGTGGGACCGGCGCCCGCCCCAGCGCCCCCTGCTGGCGGTTGGCCCTTTCAGCTCACAGGACACTCCTCCTGGCCCCCAGGGTTCCCCGATCTCTTGGAGCTGGAACCCCTGCCCTCCTGGCAGCCCGTGGGCCAGAACCTCACCCTGAGCTGCCAGGTGGCAGGCGGGGCGCCCCGCGACAACCTCACCGTCGTGCTGCTCCGCGGGGAGGAGGAACTGAGCCGGCAGCCAGCGGTCGGAGAGCCCGCCCTGGTCAACCACACGGTGGAGGCCCGCAGAGAGGACCACGGCGCCAACTTCTCGTGCCGCGCGGAGCTGGACCTACGGTCCCGAGGGCTGGGACTGTTCCAGAACAGCTCGGCCCCCAGGCAGCTGCGAACCTACGGTGAGGCATGAGGGAGCCCCAGAGAGGATGGCTCAGGGGGTGCTCCCTCTGGGGGTGCAGGGTCCCTGGGAAGGAGGGCCCCTGGCCGTGGGGGGACTGAGAAGGTGGTGACCTGAATTGCCAAGGCATCTGGGAAGAGCATGTTCTTGGCCACTGGGGTGGCGTGTTCTGAGAAGGGGTGCCCAGGCTGCCGGGTCTTCTAAGGCTGTGACTTTGGATAAGGGGCGCGTGTGCTCTGGGACAGGGGTGACGCAGGCCTCAGAGTCTCCCAGGAAGAGGAGGCTCCAGGTGGGGAATGAAAATGTCCCAGGAAAGGGCTTGTGGATGTGCGTCCCCTCTGTGTTCACACTCACCCTCTCTCGCCAGTCCTGCCAGACACAAACCTGAGCCTCTCTGCCCCCCGGGTCGTGGAAGCGGGGACACAGGTGCTCGTGGAATGCGTCCTGGGTGGGCTGTTCCCGGCGTCGGAGGCCCAGGTCCACCTGGCGCTGGAGGACCACAGGCTGAACGCCACAATCACCTACAACGGGGACTCCCTCGTGGCCAGGGCTCCGATGCAGGGGCTCGCGGGGGAGGAGGGCACCCAGCAGCTGGTGTGTGTGGTGACGCTGGGAGGCAGGGACCTGCGGACGCGGGAGAAAGTGACCATTTACAGTAAGTAGAGACAGGGGTGGGGCTTCTGGGGGGCGTGGCTGAGGCAGGGCGGGGCCAATGCCAGGGGCAGGGCTCACGGTATGCCCCGCCCCCAGGCTTCCCGGCTCCCAAGCTGACCCTCAGCCAGCCCGAGGTCTCTGAGGGGACGCTGGTGAGCGTGGAGTGTGAGGCCCATTCTCCAGCCGTGGTGACGCTGCACGGGGCCCCAGCCAGCCGCCCCTCTGAGAGGCACCAAATCCGTCTGAACGCCAGCGCGGAGGACAACGAGCGCATCTTCTCCTGCTTGGCTACTCTGAAGGTGGCTGGGCAGATGGTACACAAGAACCAGACCCGGGAGCTCCGAGTCCTCTGTGCGTGGGACCCCTGGACAATGACCCCTAGCCTCCAAGGCCCAACCCCAAAGCCCTCATGAGCCCCTGTCCCGAGGCCCACCCTGCCCGTGACCTGGTGACTCCCCCTTCCTGGGTTCCTACCCAAGTCCCCCAGTCGTAGATGGGGAGGGGTGTTCTGGTCCCCGATCCCTTCCCTCACCTTGCTGTGTTTCTCCAGATGGCCCCCGACTAGACAAGAGGGACTGCTCAGGAAACTGGACATGGCCGGAAGGCTCGAAGCAGACGGTGAACTGCCAGGCCTGGGGGAACCCGACCCCCAAGCTGACCTGCAGCCGGAAGGACGGGGCTTTGCTGCCCATCGGGACCCAGATGCTTGTCAAGCGGGAGATTGCCGGCACCTACCTGTGTCGGGCCGAGAGCTCTCACGGGAAGGTCACCCGAGAAGTGGTGGTGAACGTGATATGTAAGTGTGCCTGGGTTCAAGGTCGGGCAGGGCAGGGGCAGTGAGCCCGGCTCGACCCTCCTCACCCCTGTGTCCTCCCCACAGACCACCAGAATAACGTGGTCATCATCATTCTGGTAGCGGCTGTCATCATCTTGGGCACGGTGGGCACAGCTGCCTACATCTATAACCGCCGGCGGAAGATCCAGATATACGAGCTACAGAAGAAGGCCCAGGAGGCAGCCGCTCTGAAGCTGAACGCCCTGGCCTCACCGCCCTGAGCTGTCCCTGCGCGCCTGGGCGGTGGTGCCACACTGAAGAGTGGCGGACATAGGCCATTTCAGCTACACGCACCCTCCCAGTATGCCTCAGTCAGGATACAGGCAGCCTTTGGGGTCGTGGTGCCTCACCTAGGACCCCAAGGCCTCACACCTGACATGCAACCACAGGACTGAGCCAAGGAGGCATAACAGTGAGGGATGTCAGTGTCTGACCTGGCCGGATCAGCGATGGAGATGGGTCCCTCTGACATGGGGACACCCAGCTGGGAACCACTGAAACTGACCACCACTGCGTGTGCTGAGGCACCACCACTGCGTGTGCTGAGGCCACAGTCCTAACAAAGAAGTGGCCCTGCACAGACCCATGCAGCCTCGAAACACAGATCCCCACACATCCTCCGACAGATGCCAGCTGCAGTGCTGCTGTCCACTGACTGTCCCCAACCCTTGACGATGACATATTTATTCATTTGCTCTTTTATCAGCTGTTTACTGATTGCCTTTGATGTGGGCTAGAATGGTAAACAGGAGGAACATAGGTTCCTGCCCTCAGGAAGTTCTCAACTAATCTCATTCAGGGTCACCAGGTACAGTTGTACTGGCTGTGCACTGCACAAGAGTACAAGTGCCAGGTAACAAGATCAAGCGGGGCTGGAATTCCCCACTTCATTGGCCAAGCTGCTTTCCTCTGGAAGTGGACTATCAATGGCCACGTGGTTAACTGGTGACATGCCCAGGGACGACCCACTGAGCCCTTACTCCCCCCTCCCTGCACCCGATCTTGGTAGGCCGCTTCTCCACCCATCGACCTCTCTGCTAGTGCTCACAAGAACACTTGGGGGCATGCCCACTCCTTGGCAGCTAGACCATGGAGTGCCATGAAACTATGCCCAACCCGTGTGCCTCTGCCTCGTCCGACCTGTCTCCATCTCATTGGAGCTGTCTGAGAACAGAAGAGTCTGGCAGCTCCCTATTCCTGCAGCCGCGAGGGCCCTCCCCGGAGGCCGTGTGGAGGAGAGGCCTTGGCGCATGGGCTCCGGAAGCTTCTGCCTGTGCTAATAAAGCTTTTCATCCGCCCCAGCCTGGGTGACTTCAGGGGAGCTGTCACGTCCAGCTGGAGCCACAGACCTGTCCTCTCATTTCCGCCCCCAAATAAACACTGCCAGTTCAAGGCCCATCCCTGAGGCTCGAATCCAAATCTGGGGCTTGTTAGGAACTTTCGAGATTCCAGTGAAAATTAAAGTGACAGTTGGTTTATAATGGGGTCAGGAGTCCCGTTCTTGAGCTGGGTTTGGCGGAGTCGGCGTGGGGGGGGGCTGGATATCTTGCAGGACTGCTGGGTCTTCAAGGGGCCTCTGGCTCTCTCCAGGCGGGGCCGAGGAGGCGGGGCTGGGGCCTCCTTATCTCCAGAGCCAGCCTTGCTCCCTGACGCGGGGCCCCTCAGTCCGGGCTCTTTGCCATGGGGCCTCTGTTCCCCATCTCGCTGCTGGTTTTGCTGACCGCCGCGTCTCTGGGAGGCGGGAGCGCGCGGAGGCGCCGGGCGGCGCGGGCGCCAGGCCCCGGGGGCAGCTCTCCGGCGCCCTCGGGGACCTCAGCGCCCTTCTGGGTGCGCATAAGCCCCGCGTTCGTGGCCGTGCCACCCGGGAGCTCAGTGTGGCTCAACTGCAGTAGCAGCTGCCCCCTGCCGGACGGGTCCAGCCTCCGCACGGGGCTGCGGCGCGGCCAGACGCTCGGGGGACCGGGCTGGGTATCCTACCAGCTGCTGGACGTGAGGGCCTGGAGCTCCGACGTGCTCTGCCTCGTCACCTGCGCGGGAGAAACGCGGGGGGCCACGGCCAGGATTAACGCCTACAGTGAGGGCCGGGGGCTTAGCCGGGCTGGGGGGCCGGGAGGGGGGCAGAGGGGGCAGCTGCCAGTCGCGCTAGGGGGCGCCCGCGGACCTTGCTCAGCGGCCCACTCTCGCTCTAGAAGAGCCGCGCAGCGTGATCCTGGAGCCTCCGGTCCTAGTGGGCAGTGAGTACACTCTGCGCTGCCACGTGACGCATGTGTTCCCCGTGGGCTTCCTGGTGGTGACGCTCAGGCGCGGCGGCCAGGTCATCTACTCCGAGAGCCTGGAGCGCTACAAGGGCTTGGATCTGGCCAATGTGACGCTGACCCACGCGTTTCGCGCCAGGCCCCACGACCTCTGGCAGCCCGTGACCTGCCACGCGCGCCTCGATCTCGACGGCCTGGTGGTCCGCAGCAGCTCGGCACCCATCACGCTAACGGTCCTCGGTGAGGCACCCTTGTAATCCCGGGGACTTTAGGAGGTGAGGGGACAGGTTATGATTCCAGGAGGGCGAGCGGGCCAAGCGTGAGGTCCAGGCGGGTCGTCACCCCTCCATGTGCTCCGTTCCTAATTCTCACCTCCTGTCCCCAGCTCTGAGCCCCGCGTCCAAAGCCGTGGCCTCCACGTCCATCGCAGCCCTTGTGGGGATCTTTCTCGTCATGGGGGTCGCCTACCTGCGAAAGTCCCTGGCGATGCAGTCCCGGTCGTAGCGAGGGGTGGTCCACGCCGGCTAAGGAAAAAGGGATCTGAGCGCATTTGGGGACCCCTACTGGATCAATAAAGCCTTCCTCAGCCAGACTGGGTCCGCGGTCTAAAGGTCCCGCATGAGTGCGTCTCCCCGAGGAAGTGGTCTTTCTTGGCCTGGCCTCAATCTCTTTCTCCAAATTCTCGGTCTCCCTAAGGGGCCCTGAGGGGTCCTCGCTCTGGTCCCCCTGGGGTCCCCGGAGCTCCGATCCCTCTGCATTCCCAGCCGGTGTAGTGTAACCTCTCCTGCGGGCGCTATGGGTGCGGAGCAGTGGGAAAAGCCGGGGCCCTGGAGCGCTTCGGGCTGGGGGAGGGCTGTTTCTCGGGATGGCTTTTCCTGATTGGCTCCGCCGCCAGCACGCAGCGGCTCTGATTGGATGTTAAGTTTCCTTTCCCATCCCCCCCTCCGCTTTAGACCCCGCACTTTCGTGGAGCACAGGGGTGGGAGAGCACGGATCCCCAAGGGTCACCATCAGCGCTGGGAGTAAGAACACAAATGGGTGGGGCCCCATGGACCCATGTAGTGACTGCGGGGAAGGAGCAATCAGATGGTCCACGTGGGATGTCACAGACTCGCGTCCTAGCAACGTCCTGATAGTCACCGGGCCTGGTGGGCACGTGAAGGGGGGTGTCAAAGCTTGCGGCCTGGCTGCGGGGTCAAAAGTGTCACCGTTGGTCCCTTGGTCTCGCGTGGACATAGAATCCGGGCCCGCACTGGATGCGCGGCAGTGCCCCCGCGGTCCAGGACCCCGCCCGCCGCACAGAAAGGGGATTCGGGACGCTCTCTGGCTGCTTGCGCTCACACACGCCGCGTAGACACGTGCCCGCTGCACGCTGGGTAAATACAGACCCAGAGGCGAGCGGACCCTAATTTAGACGCCCGGGAACGCTGCGCGCACGCACACGTGTCTCCGACTCGCTGGCACCTTCGTCTCCGCCCCCTCTGTCGCGTGCGGGGGCGGAGCCGGAGGGGGACGAGGGGCGTGGCTGTACCCTCAGCTCTCCTGGGTCAAAAGGGGAAGGATGAGCGAGCGAGGCATCCTCACACCCGCCCCCAGCGCTGTGCCGGCCCCATCCTGCGCTTCCCAAATCTCTCCCAGCCCGCAAATCAGTCCCCGCCCCGAGCGGCGCTGGTGGGAGGAGCTAAGTCTGGGGGCGGAGCTCGGACTCCGGCTCATTATCATAGCATCTCAGCTAGGGATGGGGTGGGGGTTTGAGAAGGGCAACCCAGCATCCCCGACCTCCGCGTTGCCGCCGGGGATGACGCGAGAGCGCGCGTCCGCCCCCAGAAGGCTCCGGGAGACGGGGTCGGCCTCCGTGTAGACCCCGGGGGTCTCTCGCTCCTGCCAGCACGTCTTCACCAAGGCCGAGAGCCTGGCGCACGCTCGCCCTCCCGCCCCCCCGCCGCCTCTGCCGCCGCCCCCTCCTTGGAAACCAAGTTACCAACGTTAAACCAATCCCCGAGCGCAAGTCTGCCTCCTCCACACCCTACCCGCCGCGCCGTCCTCTAGCCCAGCTCTGCGCTCGCGCTCCCCTCGCCTCCTGCGCTTCCCCCGCGGCGGCGATGCCAGGGCCCTCGCCAGGGCTGCACCGGGCGCTGCTCGGTCTCTGGGCTGCCCTGGGCCTGGGGCTCCTCGGCCTCTCAGGTAAGAGCCTGTCCCTGCTCAAGGTGGACAGGGCGGGGGCGGAGTTCGGGGATCAGAGAAGCGGCCGCAAGCCCCTCCCTGCTCCGCCCTCGCCTCGCTCCCACGCTTCTGCTCCCACCTTGAGCTCCGGGCGTTCTCCTCTATCCCTCTGGCCCCCAAGACACAGTGGAGACCCAGCTTCCCGCCTCCTCGCTCGCCTAGGTCTCTACCCTCCCCTCTTCGAGATCCCGAGTGCTCTCCCGCGCCCAGCCTCGCGCCCTGGAGACCCCATGTTTCCCTTCTCCCCTTCCGGGGTACCTCCTCACGCTCTGCTTTGCACCATAGCCCACGGGCTGGCATCTTCCCCACTCGCGAGCCGCGAAGACCCCATCTCCCCACCTGCCGTGACTCAGAGGCGCCTTTCCCGCTCTACCCCGAGCCTTGGCAACCGAGTCCCTTGGCTGTTCCCGGGGTTCCTTCCAGGAGCCCAGCCCCGCGTCCTCTTTCCGTGTTCTTCACCCGGGTTTGGGGTCCTCACTTATCTTTCACTCAGCCTCATCTCTCCTTTGCCCTCGCCTCAACCTCAGTCTCCTCCTCTCCGGGCGAGAACCTGAGAACCCGTTCGTTCCACTTCCCCCACCCGGGGTCCCCTCCTCCCAGCGTGGCTGTGTGCGTCCAAGACCCCATTTTTCCTCTCATCTCCCCCTCCCCCCATGCTTTCCCATCACTCCATGGGCACCTTGGAGACCAGGGCTCTCCATGGGACAGGGCTGCCATGTCCCAGGGACACCCTCGAGGTTTGGATCCTGGGAGCGCGCCTCCAAACCTGAGGCCTGGGCAGGACGCGGGACTCCTGAGTCCTTCCCTGCTTGCGACCTCTGCTCATTCCCCGGAAATCCCTGGCTCGGCATAGGGGCGCTAAGATGCCAGGGAGGTGGCTCCCCAGGCTGAGCCCGCGTTTCCCCGGGCAGCGGTCGCGCAGGAGCCCTTCTGGGCGGACCTGCAGCCCCGCGTGGCGCTCGTGGAGCGCGGGGGATCGCTGTGGCTGAACTGCAGCACCAACTGCCCACGGCCCGAGCGCGGTGGCTTGGAGACCTCTCTGCGCCGGAATGGGACCCAGAGGGGTTTGCGGTGGCTGGCGCGGCAGCTGGTGGACATCCGCGAGCCGGAGACTCAGCCCGTTTGCTTCTTCCGCTGCGCGCGGCGCACGCTGCAGGCGCGTGGGCTCATTCGCACTTTTCGTGAGTTCACAGCGGCCACGCTCCTACTCCACGACGTTCCCTCCTCTCCAGGCCCCGCCCCCTGGGTCACTGGGTCCTCCCCTTCAGGCCCCACCTTCTGGATCCCCATGCCCTCCCCTCCCGGCCCTGGGGTTCCCCGCGGCGTCCAGCTGAGCCTCGGCGTTTCCAAGAGCGGTGGTTCCCCCCTTGCAGAGCGGCCGGATCGCGTAGAGCTGGTGCCGCTGCCTGCCTGGCAGCCTGTGGGCGAGAACTTCACCCTGAGCTGTCGGGTCCCAGGCGCCGGGCCTCGCGCGAGCCTCACATTGACGCTGCTGCGGGGCGCCCAGGAGCTGATCCGCCGCAGCTTCGCCGGGGAGCCACCCCGAGCGCGGGGCGCGGTGCTCACGGCCACGGTGCTGGCGCGGAGGGAGGACCATGGGGCCAATTTCTCGTGCCGCGCCGAGCTGGACCTGCGGCCGCACGGCCTGGGGCTGTTTGAAAACATCTCGGCCCCCAGAGAGCTCCGCACCTTCGGTGAGTGGGTGTGGGGAAGACAAGGGGACCAAATGGGGTCGAGCTGGCGTTTCACAAGTTTGGAGGCAGAGCAATCTGAATTCTAATCCTTACTTCAACACTCACCAGCTGGAAGTTGTTTTCCTGTTTGTGCCTTGAGGATGAATTGATACGATAGTGCGTGTACAACGCTTAGTACCTATTGAGGGTTCAACACCGAAGTCCAAGTTTTGTTCTTTGACCCCCAGCCCTGTCTCCGGACGCCCCGCGCCTCGCTGCCCCCCGGCTCTTGGAAGTGGGCTCAGAAAGACCCGTGAGCTGCGCCCTGGACGGGCTGTTTCCGGCCTGGGAGGCCGGGGTCTACCTGGCGCTGGGGGACCAGAGGTTGAGTCCAGATGTCACCCTCGAGGGGGATGCGCTCATGGCCACTGCCACAGCCACAGCGAGCGCAGAGCAGGAGGGCGCCAGGCAGCTGGTCTGCAGCGTGACCTTGGGGGGCGAGAGCCGGGAGACCCGGGAGAACATGACTGTCTACAGTAAGAGGGGGTGAAGGGGGACCTCCGCCCCTCGCGGGTGGAGCCAGAGGAACGTGGAGGCGGGGCAAGGAGTGGGCGGGGCCCTCGTGGCGGGATGGGCGGGGCCCGAGAGTCGGGGCGGGGCAGAAGGAGGACTGAGACTGGATAGCTGGAGAGGCGGAGTCTGAGCCGCCCCAAGGGGAAGGTCGCAAACCCCTCGAGGCTGCCGAGAGATGTGGCCTGGCCACCTCAAGGGGGCTGGGCGGGAGGGGGCGGAGCCTGAGCTGCCCGAAAGGCGGGGCACGGTCCCCAAGGTTTGGCTGCAGCGCCGGGAGGGTCCGGGCGGATCCGGGGCACCCTTGACCGGCAGGAGGGGCGTGGTCAGTGGATGCCCCGCCCCCAGGCTTCCCGGCGCCGCTCCTGACCTTGAGCGAGCCCAGCGTCCCCGAGGGGAAGATGGTGACAGTAACCTGCGCGGCGGGGGCCCGAGCCCTGGTCACGCTCGACGGAGTTCCAGCCGCGTTCCCAGGGCAGCCCGCCCAGCTCCAGGTAAACGCCACCGAGGACGACGACAGGCGCAGCTTCTTCTGCGACGCCACCCTCGAGGTGGACGGGGAAACCCTGAGCAAGAACGACAGCGCAGAGCTGCGCGTCCTATGTGAGTTGGGCTTTAACCTCTCGCCTCCCTCATTGTGATCTCCAACGACTTGCCCGGTCCCCGGCCGTGTCGCGGAAGTGGGCCCAGTGCTCACGTCTAGCATCTCTGCATCCCACGCCCCTGCCCGCCGCAGACGCCCCCCGGCTGGACGACTCGGACTGTCCCAGGAGCTGGACGTGGCCGGAGGGCCCGGAGCAGACGCTGCGCTGCGAGGCCCGCGGAAACCCAGCGCCCTCGGTGCACTGCGCGCGGACCGACGGCGGGGCCGTGCTGGCGCTGGGCCTGCTGGGCCCCGTCACCCGCGCGCTCGCCGGCACTTACCGCTGCACCGCGGCCAACGCCCAGGGCGAGGCGGTCAAGGACGTGACGCTGACGGTGGAGTGTGAGTGGGGGTGCGCGGGGCGCATCTCTGGATCTTGGCGTCTAGGGGTGGCCAGCCTCCAGGGAAGAGTGGGAGCAGGGCCTGGGCGGTGCCTTGGGGCGGCATTTCGGGAAAGAGAAGAGAATGTAGAGAGGGACTCGGGGAGGATCTCGCAGGAGGATGGAGGGAAGAGGTAGGCGTGTCCATAGGGGCGTGGGGCGTGGCTTTTGGGCGGAGTCTTCCAAAGGCTGGCGTTCCAAGCCACCTGGCAATTTTTAGGCCCAAGATTGCGGGAGGGTGCTGTGGGCGCCTTGTAGGAATCAGAAACAGGGTTTGACTGGCGCGACCTCTTTGGTTCGGCGTCCCCGTGCAGGGCATAGCCTGCCCAACTCTTTGTGGCCCTCCTGGGACGGTAAAGAGGATCCAAGGACGTCAGGCCGGTCCCCAAACCTCAAACCCAACCACGCTCCCTCCTCCAGATGCGCCTGCGCTGGACAGCGTGGGCTGCCCGGAACGCATCACCTGGCTGGAAGGAACGGAGGCCTCGCTGAGCTGCGTGGCCCACGGGGTCCCGCCGCCCAACGTGAGCTGCGTGCGCTCGGGGGAGGCCCGAGTCATCGAGGGCCTGCTGCACGTGGCCCGGGAGCACGCGGGCACGTACCGCTGCGAAGCCACCAACGCTCGAGGCTCTGCGGCCAAGAATGTGGCTGTCACGGTGGAATGTGAGTGAGGGCAGCACGGGACGAGATGGGGTACGTCGGGATGCCCCTGGCCTGACTTCCGGGCCCTGTGTGACCCTGTGCTCCCCAGACGGACCCAGTTTTGAGGAGCTGGGCTGCCCCAGCAATTGGACGTGGGTGGAAGGAGCCGGGCGGCTGTTTTCCTGTGAGGTGGATGGGAAACCACAGCCACAAGTGGAGTGCGTCGGCTCCGGAGGCAGCAGCGAGGGGGTCCTGCTGCCGCTGGCTCCCCCAGACTCTAGTCCCAGAGCTCCCAGCATCCCTAGCCACCTGGCACCCGGCATCTACATCTGTAACGCCACTAACCGGCACGGCTCCAGGGTCAAGACGGTCGCCGTGAGCTCGGAGTGTGAGCGGGGCCCAGGCGGGCGGGGAGTGGGGGGTGCCGGGGGCCGTGCCCCTCCCTGACGCCCCCCCGTGATGGCTTTGCAGCGGCGCCGCAAATGGATGAGTCCACCTGCCCAAGTCACCAGACGTGGCTGGAAGGAACCGAGGCTGAGGCGCTGGCCTGCGCCGCCCGGGGTCGCCCCTCCCCACAGGTGCGCTGCTCCCGGGAGGGCGCGCCGCGACCTCAGCGGCTGCGCGTGTCCCGAGAGGATGCGGGCACCTACCGCTGCCTGGCCACCAACGCGCATGGCACGGACGCCCGGACCGTCACGGTGGGCGTGGAATGTGAGTGGGGACGGCACCAGATAGAGCACTGTCGGTCTCCAGGGAAATTCAAGGGCTCCTCCCTCAGTCCCATTCTCAGGGACAAGGAATCCCGGGCAATGACAAGTCCAGCCAGCAGGAGCCCAGCCTCCCTCAAATTCGGAGTCAAAAGGGCACGGGCGCGGGTCCCCAGCTTCTCCCATTCGGTGAAGCGGGGCGCGGGATTTTAGCCCCCACAACAGCCCGATTGTTCCGGAGGTGGCTCTGATGGCAGGCAGGACGCTCCCCTGCCCATCCCAGAAGGGGTGGTCTCATTGTGGTGGGCGGAAGGGGGGGTCACTTGGTCGGCGGCTGGGCGGGCGGCGCTGAGCCCGCCTCCAACCTCCTGTCGCCTGCAGACCGGCCGGTGGTGGCCGAGCTGGCCGCCTCCCCTCCGGGCGGTGTGCGGCCAGGCGGGAACTTCACCTTGACCTGCCGCGCTGAGGCCTGGCCCCCAGCCCAGATCAGCTGGCGCGCGCCCCCGGGAGCGCTCAACATCGGCCTGTCGAGCAACAACAGCACGCTGAGCGTGGCCGGCGCCCTGGGCAGCCACGGCGGCGAGTACGAGTGCGCGGCCACCAACGCGCACGGGCGCCACGCGCGGCGCATCACCGTGCGCGTGGCTGGTAAGTGGCAGCTGGGGGCGGGGCGAGGGAGCTGCAGGGGGCGTGACCTGCGCCTTGGGGCTCGGGACCCGTCCCTGCCCCCCGCTCAGTCCCCACAGACCAGCCTGAAGGGGGCTAGGGGAGAAGCGAGGGGCGCCCTGACGGGTGGCGCTGTTGATGGCGGGTTAGGGTGGGAGGCGGAGGGAGCGGACTCACTCAGGAGGAGGGACCCGCCAGGGCTGGGACAGCTGTGGGAAGGGACTGTTAACTGGGGGGCGGTACTGCCTGGTGGAGGCGTGATCCAGTTCACCCTCCACTGTGTCTCTATGGAGAAGGGAGGTTGGAGAGGGTCCAAGGTCAGTGGATGGGGCGTGGGGGCCCCCAACTAGACCTCTTGCCCACTTCGTGTATCTCTGGGGGTGGGGTCTTTCTGGGATGAAGGAATGACCCGGTCCTCATCGTTTTGAGGGTCAAGAGAGTTGAGTGACTCGTGGGGACCTCTGTGGCTAGGAGCTTATATCCCCACGTGCGGACCTGGGGTCGCACCAGCGCTGGGAGTGGCCTTCCTGGGGTGTCTCCTTTCCCCCAGGGTGGGACTCTGAGTTCCCAGGAGCTCGTGCCTGTGGGGAGGGGACAGAGGTGGCCCCGGTTGGCATCTCGTCGGGCGGGGTGGGGGACCGGGAGCTCGTCCACCCTCTTTGAGGGTCTCCCCCCCGCAGGGCCGTGGCTGTGGGTCGCCGTTGGCGGCGCGGCTGGGGGCGCTGCGCTGCTGGCCGCGGGGGCCGGCCTGGCCTTCTACGTGCGCTCCACCGCCTGCAAGAAGGGCGAGTACAACGTGCAGGAGGCCGAGAGCTCGGGCGAGGCCGTGTGTCTCAACGGCGCGGGTGGCGGCGCGGCCGGGGGCTCGGGCGCTGAGGCGGGAACAGAGGCTGCGGGCAGCGCCGAGGAGGCGCCGGCGGAGGGCGAGGTCTTCGCCATCCAGCTGACATCAGCGTGAGCCCGCTCCCCCATCCCCGCGGGCCGGGGGACGCCCCTCAGACGCACGCGGGGGCTTCTGTATCGTTTTATTTATTTAATTATTCGATTCCAGGGCGTCACCTCATTTTCCACCCACCCCCCAAACCCTTTTAAATAAAGTTTTTATAAAGGACTCTCGACCCCTCTGCTTCGGTCTCTGCCATGTGGAAGCAGCCCGGGGTTTGGATCCCAACCTGGGGCCGGCCTGTGGCCCAGTGGTTAAGTTCGTCCGCTCTGCTTTGGTGGTCCAGGGTTTGCCAGTGTGGATCCTGGGCGTGGACCTACACACTGATTATCAAGCCAGGCTGTGGCCCCGTCCCTACAGCTAGAATATATAACTATGTACTGGGGCTTTGGGGAGGAAATAAAAGAGGAAGATTGGCAACAGATGTTAGCTCAGGGCCAATCTTCCTTGCCAAAAAAAAAAAAAAAAAGGCCTTTTTGTTTTTGAGGGCTTGCTACAGGTCAGGCATCATCCACACCATCCTTTCAAGGAGTGACCTGAACAATGTTCTCTTGGTGCCCCATTTCCTGCTCTTAAGGACCCTTGAGCTGGGGCAGGGACCTCCCTCCTTCCTCCCTCTCCTTGTCGCTTATCTCTTCTGCCCAGCACTGTCCTCTGATCCGCTTCTCTTGTGGATGGGAGCCAGGGGCTTCCCCCAGGCCTGGCTCTGGGCCGAGCTGAGGCGGCCTTCCCAGGATGGGCAGAGCGCCCTTCCCAGGGGCGTGGGCACAGGGTCCCATCACCAGGATGGGTGAGAGAAAGACAGGGGCTACAGCTGGGTGTCAGCCCCCGGGGTGTCCCCCCTATTGAAGGGCGCACCCCTGTTCCAACCCCAATGCCTCCTTCACCCTGTGTCCATCACCGTGCCTCAGTTTACCCCAACCTGCCTTTCGACTTGGCCCATGGTGAGTCGGAACAGACGCACAGGGTGTCAGTCGCAACCCCCGCTGCACCCTCCTCCTCACCCCCCAGAGCAGAAGGAGCGAACAGCTGGGCCTCCCCGCCTGCCAGCCGCCTCCTCCTCGATGAAAGGAAGGAAGCGGCCGGGCCAGCTCCGTCCCATCGGCAGTCCCCCCGCTGGAAGGGGCCCAGCCAGTGCCCATGCCAGGTACAGAGGCAGCAAGGGACAGGCGGGGTGCAGCCCCCGACGTCCCACCGCTCCTGAATAACCTCTGGAGCCCACAAAGTCCTGCCAGCCACGGAGTCCTTGCTCTCGCCATTCCCTCTGGCTGGACCGGCCCCCAGCTCCTCACCCCTTAGTTTATTTTCTCTGTAGCACCGAACACAACTTGACATCCTGTTAGATATTTGACTGAATATTTGTTTACTGGCACTCAAGAAGATTGGGCCCGCTAGACCAGGGATCTTCATTGTATTCGCCACACAGTGTCCCTGTTAGGACCTGGCACACAGTAGTTGCTCAATAAATGGTGCATAAGTAGATTAAAACAGCCGTGAGTCTGCAGACACACAGTGAGGCCTTCCTGGGTTCGATGTATGTCCCCGAAGGGCGCCATCCTGGGCACTGGGGTGGCCTGTCATGGGCAGGGACACAGGTGTGGTGGTGGCCTTGGACCTCTGAAGTCATGGTCCAGTAGGAGAGATGAATGTGGATGACATAACCCCGGGAGAATCGGAACTTCTGGTAGGTTCTAAGGGGGAGATCAGCAAGGGGCAGAAATAGAGCCTGATGTGGGGGAGGGGCGGGGGGGTCTTTTCCAGGCTGGGCACTTGGGGGAGGTCCTCTGACGAGGTGATGTTGGCGCTGAGCGCCCCCCACCAGCGTCGAGAAGCGGCAGCTGTGGGAGATGTGGGGGAGGCTGCTTTGCCGAGGGAGGTGGGACCGAATGAGTCAGGCCTCCGAGGCCGTCGTCACAAGCTCACCCAGGAGACACGGAGGATCTCACAGGCTTGCCTTCCCCGGGCTGCGGCCCGGCAGGCCTCCCCCACCACCACGGCAGGGCCCACCCCACCCTGGCTGCCTCCCACCCATCCTTGACTCCCCCTCCTCCCTCCCTCCCCGTGGGCGGGGACGCCTGGGTGCCTCGGTGACAGTGGCAGAGCCGAGCTCTGCCCAGGGCCCGGCTTCAGGCTGGGGACACCCTTTGGGAGGGTTAGACAGAGCTTGAAAGCAGACGGGGGCATAGCAGGGACTGGTGTGCACAAGGAGGCGGCAGGTGACATTCTGCAGGCAGGGGGAGCCGACGGATGAAGGGCCCGCTGGGTGTGTATCACTGTGTCACCTGTGTGTCTGTTGACATGTGTGTATTGTGTCTGCGTCTAGCGACACGTGTGTCCGTCACCTATCAGTGGATGTGTGTCTGTCAACACACGTGTCTGTCTTGTGTGTGCTCTGTATCTGTGTTCGTCTCACATGTCAGCGTGTGTGTGTCCATCTTGCATGTGTCCGTGATTCTCCATGTGTCGTCTGTCCCTGTGTGTGGCGGCTGGGACGTGTCCTTGTCTGGGACGGTGTCGTGACTGTGGCTCCTTCCTGGGGGGGGGGTGGCCAGCGCCTGTCTATAGGACAGTGTGTGTGTGTGTCCCTCAGAAGCCCAGTGAGAAACCCGCTGCCCCAGTCCCAGGCTGGGGGACAGGCAAGGGAGGGCGCACGAGGTGGCAGCACCGAGTCACAGCACTGCTTCTCTGAGAGGTTCAGCTCTTTATTGTCACTGCTGTTAACAATATGAGGATTGCGGCTCAGGGCCTTTCCCAAGGGCTCCGCCAAGCTGGATGGGAGCGGGGGCAGGGAGGGGGCCAGGGACCCCCTGAGTCAGGGGCTCTGGGGCCTGAGGCCTGGGTCTTCCACCTGGGGTCCCTGAACGGGGAGGAGGCAGCCTGGGGACCCCTCCAGACCCAGGTCTTTCTCCACTCCTGCTAGAAGGGCTTCTGTCCATTCTCTCCGTGGAGAAACTGAGGCAGGACAGGCTCATGGGTGACGAGCGGCTTAGCTTTCCTGAGTTGGGCCTGGGTGGGGGCTCAGGGACACCCCACACCTGCCACACAGCCTCTTGGGCTGGACATTTTTCCTGGGCACCAGCCAGCAGCTGGCGCACCGGGTGCCATATTTCTTGTACCTGGAGAAGGGGGACAAGAAACAGTCAGGATGCAGCGGGGGCCCAGAAACCGCCAGGAGGGGACCACCTTCCCCAAGGGCTGGGGGGGTTCTTCCTTCCCGATACCCCACGCTGGCCAAGCGTGGACTGCTCTGGGGCCCCCACCCCGGCCCCCTCCTCCGCCCTGGGCACCTGATGCCACAGGCGTTGCAGAGAGGGGTCCCGTCCTCGGCATCTCTCCAGAGAGGGGTCCTCTGGGTCCTGCAGGAAGCACAGCGCCGGGGCCCTGAAAGGACAGAGGTCAAAGGGTATGGGTCCGAGGCCCAGAGGCCTGGCTCAGGAGGCCTGCATGGGGTGGAGCCCTTGGGCGGGGCTCCGGGCCCACCCTGGGTGTTGCTGGATCTCAGATGCAGAGAAAGGCAGGAAGGGAGACAGATGGCAAAGCTCGGCAGAGGAGGAAGCTGGGGGTGGGGGTGACTCAGCCCGAGTGGAGGGGGCAGGGAGCAGGATGAGGAGAAAGGCAAGGAGGGGAGGGAATTGGCCCCCGAATATTTATAGCTCCCGTGTGGCCAGGACTCACCCAGGGCCTCGCTGCCTCCTGAACTGGTCTCAGGGCCCCGGGCCGGGCCTGTCGGGGGAGCCTGGTGACGGCTGCTGCAGGCCGGGCTGGGGGCAGACACGGCGTTACCACTGGGGGACCTGCATCCCGGCCCAGACAGCCCCCCAAATGCAGATTGACTATCAAGGCATCAGGCATTCCCTCGAGGAGGCAGCTGCCGCCTGAAGGGCCTTGCCCCTCGTTAGTAATAATATTAATAATAATAATGATTATTATTTGAAGAAGCAGGAAGCCCAGGCTAGCCAGCCAGGTTCAATTCTCCTGTCCTTGCCGTGTGACCCCCGGACAAGAGATCGCACCCTCTGTGCCTGTTTCTGCATCTGTAAAATGGGCTTCACCAGGCTTCAAGGAGCCCATCGATGTCACGTGCAACTTGTTACCTCTTATTATTGATGTTGTTTCTGCCAAACGGCGGCCATATTGTGACTGGAAAAAGTTACAGATGCCTCAGTGGGGTCAGGCCCTGCTCACGGAGACGAGCCCCGGGCTCAGACGGGGATGTGAGTGGTGCAGAGCACCAGGGGCCGGGACGCCCCAGCCGAGGTCAGGCTCCCAGACGGGCCATTTCCAACGCAGGGCCCGCCCCGCTGTCATTAGGAACTGCATAGACGCGGCCCTGGGCCTCGCCAGCCCTACCTGAAGCTGGGTGTGATGTGCAGGCTGCAATCCGGCTTGATCTCAAACGTCAGGGTCACCCCCTGGAACCGGGGGTCCGCTTTCTCGGCCCCCCGCTGGGGGTGCGGCTGCTTCCGGGGCCTCCTCTGTGGTGTGGCCGGAGGGGCCGGGGGAGCCCCCGGGGACCCCAGGCTGCAGCATTGCGGACTGATCGGGGTCAGCACCTTCCAGGCATCCCTGGGCGGACTCGGGGGTCCCAGAGTCCCCAGGGCCTTGAGCTCCCAGCAGGGCCCCAGGGCCGGCTGGTCCGCGGGAGGGGGCTGGGCCAGCCCCTCCGCTGTCTCTTGGAGGAAGTGCAGGGCGCTGACGGAGTCCCCAGGTGCAGGCCAGAAGGACCTGGGGACAAGGGGCAGTGTGGTCACCCCCTTCCCTGGGCGGCACCCACACAGGCCTCCGAGGCACGGGGCAAGGGAAACCGCCTGGCCTCTGACCCCTACAAGACCCCAAGCGACCCTGGGGACCCCAATTTCCCTGTAAATACCAGGAACTAACATTGTGACCCCGGGATGACCCCTGGAACCAGAGGTCAACCGCAGGGCCAGGCTGAGGGAAGGGGCGGCCCCTCAACGCACCTGCCGCTGGGTCCGAGGCGGCCTGGGGGCCTCGGGTCCTGCCTGGCGGGGGGCGCCGGGGGCGGCTCGGGGTCCAGACAGGGCGGCGCCAGCAGCTCGCGCAGCATCCTCGAGAAGTCGGGGGCCGGCTCGGCCTCCATGGCGCCCCAGCCCGGCCTCCTGCCCTCCTCCCGCCGGCCCCGCCCCGCCAGGCCCACCGACGAGCCCCACCTGGGTCGGGGGCCCGCCGGCTGGGGGCGCTCTGGCCGAGGCTGCGAGGAGCCCCAGCGGGGGGCGGGGCCGCGGGGTCGGGCGCCTCCAGCCGGCGACGCCGAGCACTCACTCCGAGCCACCCCGGGGCGGCCTCGTCCCCGGCTCCGCGCAGCCGCCTGCACAGCCCTGGCGGCCGCCGGCGGCCCGGACCCCCCGGACCCCTCGGCGGCTGCTCCCCACGTGGCCCTCAGGCTCGTGGCCCTCTCCTCCAGCAAGCAGGTCCCAGGCCCCTGCCTCAGCATCCCCGCCCGCCCCATCACTGTGGGAGGGGACAGCTGGGGGTCTGGAACATGCACGTGTAGACCCCAGGGTCTGCCCCCCAAGGACACTCAAGATGCTGGCTGGAGGTCTGTGAGGAAGTTTTATTGACACTCCCATTGGATTCCACCGCTCGCCACACCCCCATTCTCGGGAGCTTGGGGGAGGCGGCCCCAGCGGGGGCCCTGTCCCCACCAGAGCCGGACACAGATCTCTGTGGCCTCCTGGGTGCTTCCGACGTCTCTCTCAGGCCTGTCCGTGCTCTGGGCTGGGCTCGCAACGTGGCCTTTCCTCCAGTCCTGGCTGTGGCGCCATGGGTGTCCTGGAAGGGGCAGCTGCCCGTGTCAGTGGGGCTTGGGGACGTGGCCATCCACGTAGAAGTTCCTGGTGATCTTGGGCAGAGTGAATTCAGCCCCTTCCAGCTCGGGCGTCAGCACGATCTGGCAGCCCAGCCGGGAGTTCTCCTGGAGCAGGGGCGCCATGTCCAGCATGTCGTCCTCCCTGGGACGCGGAGCACAGTGATTAGCAGGGGTCATGGGGAGAGCCCAGGGCCAGGCAGGGGCAGGCGGGTGGAGGCCAGGGGGAGGGGTCAGCAAAGCTGGGGTGCCCTGTGCTGCTGCCTGGGGGGACTGCTGGACCCCAGGAATGCACAGGCCCAGGCCTGCAGCTCGGCGCTTGCTCACCTCTCATCAGGGGGCGGCAGAAGGTCCAAGTGGTCCTCACTCACGTAGACATGGCAGGTGGAGCAGGCCAGAGACGCCTCACAGGCCCCTGGGGGCAGCGAGTGAGGCAGCGCCGGTGAGGGGACGTCAGACAGAAGCCCTTTATTTCACCGCGCGCCCCTCCTCCCCCCTCCAGGGCCTGCGCACCCACCACGTGCCCCCTGCACTCTGTCAGTCACTCAGCCAGCTGTCCCCTAGCCGCACAGAGGGTTTGCAAAGGGCTGTCGGGGGTCCCCTTTCCCAAGGACGCCCCACAGGCTGAGGCTCAGGCTGGGTACACGGACCTGCTCATGGGCACGAACTCGACTTCAAAAGCCGGGCCAGGTCCCTGGAGCCACCGAGCCCTCGCTGGGGCCCTCACTGTGCTAGGTGACTGTGTTCCCGCCCCCCTGCGGCTCCTGAAGGAGGGACCCACTCACTCAGCACCAGGGGAAGGAGGGGAGGGGTCAGCAAGGAAGGATTCGAAAGACGCAGAAGCTGAGGTTTTCTGCTTGTCCTCGGATACACTGACAACCTTGCGAGCGACCACTAAGAACGGCGCTTGGGGATGGTGTCCCCCTGGCCGGAAACCTTGCCAAAGGCTTTTTTTTTTTTTTTTTTTTGAGGAAGATTGGCCCTGAGCTAACTGCCACCCCCCCCTTCCTCTACTTTACATGTGGGACGCCTACTACAGCATGGCGTGCC
>NC_060280.1:88601814-88689895 GCF_021613505.1 Equus quagga | reverse complement strand
ACAGCATGGCGTGCCAAGCAGTGCCATGCCCACACCCGGGATCCCAACCAGGAACCCGGGAAGGCAGAAGTGGAACATGCAAACTTAACTGGCCGGCCCCTCCCAAAGGCTTTTCACAGCCAGAGTAAGGTCCAGACTCCTCCGCTCAGGCTCAGGTCCTCTCCCACCCCACTCACTCCACTTCAGCCACATCGGCCCCCTGCCCCACTCCAGTGCACCAAGCTTGTCCCCACCGCAGGACCTGTGCACCTGCTGTCCCCAGGGCCTGCAATGCTCCTCTCTCCACTCCTCCTGTGGCTAGATCCTTCTGGTCTTTGGGGACTCAGCTCAACTGTCCTCCAAGTGCCCCCATTCTTGTCCTTGCCCCACCTCGGTAACTCTTCAGTTTCTGTACAGCATTTATCACAGTCTGAACTTACCATCTTTTTCTTTCTTTCTTTTTTTTTTTGGTGAGGAAGATTGGCCCTGAGCTAACATCTCTTGCCAATCTTCCTCTATTTTATGTGGGACCCACCACAGTGTGGCTTGACGAGCAGTGCTAGGCCTGTGCCTGGGATCCAAACCTGTGAACCCTGGGCCACCGAAGCAGAGCACATGAACTTAACCACTACGCTACCAGGCCGGCCCCTGAAGTTACCATCTTAATCTCTGGGTTAATCTCTGACCTGTGCCCCCTCTACCTACTCTCCCCTCTCCACCCTCGGCGCTGAGCCGGACATGCTGTAGACGCTCAGGAGACGTGTTATAAGGGACAGATTCCTCCTGTCTCTTTCAGACATGTTGACGATGGGGATGGAGCCGCCAGGCCACTCCTGGCCCAGCAGATGCTCCCTGTGGAACTCAGTGACTACTTTGCCCACCCTCCCCGTCTCCTGGGAGAAACTTGGCCTTGATGCTCCAAGTTGCCCCCGGCATCTTCCTTAGTCCTGTTTCCCAGCCCATTAGCCTTCTCATCCCAAGAGAGCGAGATCATCTAATATAACCGTCCCAGCGAGTCACTGCACACTAAACGTGCCAGGTAGCACTATGCTTGACACCTAACATCCTCCACAGCAACCCAGCGAGACAGGTACTGGATTCTCCCATTTTATAGATGCAGAAACAGAGGCTCAGAGATGCCAAGGCCCTTGCTCGGGGTCACACAGCCAGTAAGAGGCAAAATTTGGACACGGGCCACTTGCCTCTAAATCTCATGTTCCAACCTGTTTCCTGGACTGCCGGCCACTGGGTTCCAGAACAGAACCTGCGGGGGCTTCCAGGACATCCCCAGCCCTTCCAACGATTAAATCAGGCTCCCTCTGAAACGAACCCTGTACGATTTTTTTCATCCCACCCTTCCCAGTCGCTCATGAGATAAATACATGTTTCCTTGTGGGATCATTGTCCCCAGTAGGCTGACATTGGTGTGGAATGACAGGGACCTTATCTGCTGTGCACAGTGCTGCCTGGCACACGGCAGGTGGCCGATATTCCTAGAAGAGCAGGACAGATGAGTGGCTGATATAGGCTGGCTTTGAATTCACTTTTGCCACTTGCTGGACCCTGGACAATCTTAAGCCGGGGCTCAGTTTCCACATCTACACGACAAGATGACCCCCTCCTCTGTAGCATTCAGTTGTCATGGAGATTCAATCGGGGGGGGGGGGGAAAACGTGTTAACACGTTTCAAGTAACGTCTCCTATTACGATCTTTCCTTCAACAAACACACACTCAATACCTGTCACATCTAAATACCAGGACAAGCAACAGATAAGGGTGATCAAGGGGAACAGGTTTCTGATCTCATTCTGGAGAGAGACGACAAAAGGCACCCAAATAATGAGAAGAACTATGAAAACAATAAAACACACTGATGTGACAGAGGGAATGGGGCTTGGAGACTTTAGTGGGCTGAGGGGGATGACTGTCCGGAAGATGACATTTACATCGAGACCTGAAGGATGAGAAGGAGCCAGAAGATCTGGTGGGAAAGCACTTCAGATGGTGGGTGCAGCAAATGCAAAGGCCCTGAGGCAGGAATGAACGTGGCTGCTGGAGGAACAGCAAGAAAGCCAGTGTGGCTAGAATACAGGGAGAAAGGAGGAAGACAATACGTGCACCTGGAAGGCAGGAGTTCTGGTGACTTCTAGCAAACGCTCCATGAATAACTTTTGAGTGAATGAAGATGAAGAGCTGGGCGGGGAGGAGTCTGCGGGGAGGAGTCTGGATTTTAACCATGTTTGGCGGGAAGCCATGGATGGGTCAAGGGGTGCAGAGATATATCTGACTTGTGCGGTTTTTTTAACGAATGAATAAGGCCCTCCTCAATTCCCTGGGCCCGGCTCCCACCTTCCAGGTCCACCCCGTGGCGCTGGGCCAGGTGGAGGACATTGTCCCCGACTCTGCCGCTCACCGGAATCCGCTGGCCTGACCGGTCTACGAACACCACGTTGACCCTGGGGACAGATGGGGGTGCGGATGCCAAACGGGGTTCTGGGCCCAGGGACCCGGCGGAATCCAGGATTAGGAAGTCGGGGTTGGGGCTTGACGGACAGGGGAATAGGGTGACGCGGCAGAGGGACCCAGGGATGAGGCTGCAGGGCAAGGGCGGGACCGGAGGACCCTCGCGGGATGAGGACACTCACACGTCCCCGGGCCGCTCGGGGCCGCCGGCTTCCTCCTCCCCCGCCGGGCGCGAGCCTGGAAAACACGGTTGGGTAAGCGGCCCCGCCCCGCCAGCGTCCGATGGGTTAACGCTGCCCGCCCCCCGAGGCACCCCGGATACCTGTCGCCCGGAATGTCCTGGTTGTCGCCGGTGCCGCCGCCTCGCCGAGCCCCCAAAAGCCCCCGGGCCGGCTCGCCCAGGCGCCCCTGGCCGCCCGCAGCAGGAACCCAGCATTCACCCCGCCCCAGGCCACGGAGGCGGCCATGACAGGCAGCACGTGACCTGGGCGCTGGGCATGCGCACTCGCGGCTACGCGAGCCCAGAGCCCGTAATCACCCGAATATAAGCGCCGCCGTTTGGGTGGGGCGTGCGAAGCACGTGCGCTGCGCAGCCTTGGGCGCACCAAGGCCCACCGGCCGTCCCAGACCTGCCACCCAGGCCCACTGTTTGTCCCAAGAACCAGGCCGCTCTGCTTTCTTTAAAACCATTTACAAACTTTAATTCAGCAAAGGTCTGTGTGAGAGGACCGGGGAGAGGACACCCCCCTGGAGTGGATGTGGACCCCCAGAGTCAGGGGAGGGCAGCTGGTGGCCCAGCGGCCAGGATCAGGGCCCAGAGTCATCGCAGGCCGACACCGGCTGGTGGGCAGGGGCAGGGATCTGCACGGAGCTGTTAGATCCCAGTTCTGGGCCAAAGGGAGGCCAGCTCCGGGTGATCTGGCCTGGGGACAGACAGGCGGGGCTCATCTTCAACATGGGGGGAGACAGCAGGCGCGCAGTGAGATGCACAGTGCCCAGCTCCCGCAGACGGACAGCTGGGGGACTGGTTTGAGCTGGCAGAGAAAGCCTGTCTCTGCTCTTCGGCCTGGGCGCGAGGGATGGTGGGCTTGGTTTGCTAAGACCAAGGCTTTGGCCTTCTACTGTTCTCAGGGTGGGGACCCTGGGTAGCGGGACCTAATCCCCAGGCCAGAGCCATTTGGTCCTGAGTCGAGCTTCCGGAGCTCGGCGTCTGAGAGGCTCTGGCCAGCGGGGCCTGGGGCCTGGCTTTAAGGCATCGGAAGGCGAGGGGACTGTGGCAGGGAGCAGGGCACCCAGAGCTGGAGTACAGGCCAGAATGGGCAAGAGACAGCCATGCCTGCAGCAGACATGGGAGAGAGAAAAGGGCTGAGCCGTTTCAAACTGCCAAGTGTGGAATGGAGACCCAGGCATGCTGGGCCTTGAAGGAAGCAGGGCTGGGGGTCGTCCTGGATTGTTTAAAAAATAATAAAAATTAGAAAAGGAACTGAGAGTCAATTGTCAAAGTTAAAAAAGGGGGACAGTCTCTGATCCTCACGGGAGGGCAGAGAAACCTCCAAGGCACTCAAAAGACCAAGATCCAGGGGCGACAAGGCAGGAGAGGACTCCCAGAGAGGACACAGGCGGACACAGGGGAGGGGAGAGAGAGCAGGGGGACCCCTGTCTCTTAAGGCTGCGGGGTTTCCACGCCGGGAGCAGGCCGGACGTCCAGTAGCCCCCGGGCTCCCCTGCGCTCTTGGGCTCCTGGGGCTCCGGCTGGTTGGTCAGCAAAGTCTTTCAGAGATTTTTCTATTACCGAAAGGAAAAAAAACAAACACAAAACAAAACACCAGAAAACCCCGAAGCGATTCGGTGCAGGCCCTTGAGCATCTCTGGCACTGGCGCCTTAGAAAATCCTCTTGCGCTTCAGGTAGGAATCTGCGTAGTGGCCGCCCAGGCCCTGGGAGTGCTGGCCCACGTAGCTGCCTTCGGGGCTGGGCTCGGGCGAGGGCAGCAGGTGGGCAAAGCTGCGTTTCTGGCCACCCAGGGGGGTCTGGGGACAGAGGGGAGGGGGCGGAAGGTCAGGGGCCACCTGGGGGCCAGCGCTCCCCAGCCCTACATGGCCCCGCCCCCGCCTGTACCTTCAGCAGGTGGCTGTGGCCGTTGGGCCCGGGGCCGAGGCCCAAGAGCCCTTCTCCAGAGCCGAGCGGGGAGGAGCCGAGCGCCTGGGAGGAAGGGGAGAGAGGAAGGATGGAGAGGAAGCAGCCCCCAGCGCAGGCGGGGGTTTCGGGCTCCAGTCTCGTGGCTGCCACTTCCTAGCTGCGGGACCGCGGGAAGATTCCTGCCTCTCTCTGAGCCGTGGCTTCTTCATCTGTCGACTGGGGCTCATACCACCCACACCCTGGGCGGGGAGGCTGGGCGACACCAGGCACAAGACACACTGGTGCGGGGAGGATGGCCTGTTCCAGCGGGCTCTGAGCAAAGCTGATCCCCACCCCCCGCACCCGGCCTCGGCGCCGAGGGTCTCAGAGGCCCCCCTGTCCTGGCTGTCCTGGGGGCCTGTGCTCAGCCAGGAAGCCCCTCACCTTGTTGAGGTGGCTCTGCTTGAGGCCAGCCTGCAGGCCACTCGTGAAGTAGGAGGTGGGTGAGCCCGAGTAGAAGTGGGAGAGGGGCCCCCCGCCGCCCCCGCCACTCCTCTCACCGAAGCCACTGGGTGGTGGGGACATCTGGAAAGAGAGGGCTGGCTGAGTGAGGGAGGGAGACTATTACCGTATCCACCCCCTTTCACAGACACCCCCCAAAAGAGTCTGGGACACTAGCTTTGGTCAATAGGACACTAGTATGATGATGCCAGCAAACGGGTCCTCCCTCCCTTCTTCCTCTGGGACCCCTGGGACCACCACAATGTGCACAAGCACAAGCCAGCCCGCTGGAGGTGGGCTCCATGCGGAGCACATAAACCGTCCTGGCCAAGGCCTCGGCACCAGCCTACTGACCACCAGATGGGACTAAGGCCACCGTGGATGGCTGAGCCCCAGCTGAGCGGCCAGGGGACTGCAGACCCGCCCAGCCTCAGCCCGCAGAATGGCAAGAAATAAACTGTTTGCTGTTCTGAGCCACCAGGTGGCGGGACCAGTTGTTAGGCGGCAAAAGCTAACCGATACACTCAGGAGGTGGAAGCGACAGGGCGGCTCTTACTTTGTGTCGGCTGGGTCCGTGAGGCCCAAGGGCTGGCTCCCGCGGGTGGGAGAAGAGCCGCCGAGGTCCCAGGTCCTGAAGGAAAGTGGGAGAAGCATGCCAGGTTGGGGTCTGTACCAACCTTGCCCTTGGCGGAATTCCACGGCATGGCTGTCATCAGGGAAGTCTGTCCCCTCAAGAAGGGGCCGACTCTGAGGATGGGGGCAAACTCGGCCTGCGGGGTGTGGCGATGAGACAGACTGTGCGGCCTGCCCCGGCCGAGGTGACCGCTGAGAAGGGCGTGGCCCCAGTGGGGCTGTGCGCGGAGCTTTCAAGGCAAGCGGGCTTGTGTGAACCCCTGGAGCTTTTATGTTGCTGCTGGCGTTTATTTCAGTTGTTATGTTTTTAAAACCCAGCATGGCCAAACATAACACAGGTGGTCATCTGTGACGCTGGACAGGGGAGGCTGGGATCATGGGAGCGGCTCCCTGGGGACAGAGACAGGACTCACAGAGGGGAGAGAAGGCCAGCGAGACAGATGGGAGGCTGAGCCCTGACTCTAAGGAGGAGTGCGGCCTAAGGCCTCCTGGGAGAGAGAGACAGACTGACAGGAAGCAGGGTCGGAGGAGCAGACAGACACAAGAGACAGGTGCAGGGGCAGGGCCGTGTCTGGCATGTCCCCACTGTCCCCCTAGCGCTAGGACCAGAGAACCATCGGTTTGGAGAGTGACTCGCTCCCAGGGTGACAAAGGGTGACAACAGCCGGGCCACAGGGCAGCCAGGTACTCACCGAGGGGTAGTCGAAGCCATAGCTGTCAGGCAGCCCTGGTTCGGGGGGCAGGCGGGTGCTGGGGAGGGGGCTGAGCAGGCGAGACTTGAGCTGGAAGGCTTTGCCGCCGCCACCACCGCCTCCGCCGCCTCCGGGGGCTGGGGGGTTAGGCAGGGGGCCCTCAGCAGGGCGGCGGCCTCTCCCGGCACCACCCCAGCCGCGGGCCTCCTTACCCGCCAGGTTGCTGGCCGGCAGCAGGCTGTGTAGGTTCAGGTAGGGGTTCAGGGGGATCCGGAAGTCCTTGGGGGGCTCCCCCAGCAGTGAGACCTGCGGCGGGAGGGCCGGAGTCGCGAGGGGGGACCTTGCCGGGTGGGAGGCCGGGAGGGTGCTGGGCGCAGGGTGGGGCCTTACCCCAGGGGGCGTCGGCAGAGGCCCACTGTCTTTCTGGAGGCCTCGGAGGCCAGCGCCTCGGAGCCCCCCAGGGGCAGGGGGTGGCGTGAGCTGGGCTGCTGGGGGCCCCAGGCCCATGGCTTCCCGGTCACCCCCAGAGGGGCCGAGCAGCGGCGGCAGCAGGGGTGGTGGCTTCCCTCGCCGAGGAGGCAGCTCTGGGGGCAGGCCCCCCCCTGCAGAGAGAAGGAGGGTGGCAGCGGCCCAGCCACACAGGACCCCTCCTCCCAGGGCCCTAAAGCCTCGGCCTGGGCCGGGGCCAGCCGTTGAGAGGTAACGATGTGCTGGGCACTGAGTGGGGCCAAGGACGCCGACTCCCAGGATGCTCACGGCTGCCTGTGAGGGGGGTGCCCAACTGACAGACGAGGAAGCTGAGACCCAGAGAGGTGAGGTCACTTGCCCAAGGCCACACAGCTGGGACTTTACCGTGCCCAGTGAGGAAAGGGGCCTGGGAAGGGGAAGTGGGCCTGCGCGCAGAGAGATGGGGGGGGGGGGGTAGGGTGGCGTTACCTGCAGACAGCTCCCCGAGGAGGGGGTTGGCCGGCTGGGCCCCGGGCGGGAGGGCACCCAGGGGAGAGTCTCCCAGGATCCCGGGCTTCTAGGGACAGAGCACAAGCAGCTGGAGATGGGGGTGGTGCAGCCTGGACAGCAGACAGGTGTCACCCAGGGTCACAGTGGGCATGCCCAGCACACCCAGACTCCAGCCCCCAGCCAGTCACAGGCAGACACGCGCAGTGTCCCCCAGTGTCTGTGATACCCCAGCCATCACCCAGCCAGCCAGCCAATGGTGACTGAGGGCCTCCTGTGTGTCAGGGCCTGTGTGAGGCCTTGGGGAGACCCGGGCACTGAGCAAGTCAGGGCTGTCACCCTACCCTGTCAATCACCGTCAGACAGACACATACTGAGTCCATCTCAGACACCTGTCATCCCACACCCAGCCCCCTTGCTGGTATCATGGAACCACAGTGCCCAACACATGCAGTGTCATGTTGATCGCAGCCACACGGTGTGTGACAGCCACACACGGAATCATCCCTCTTAACCACGTGGGACCCAGACACAGCCACACCAATGACTTGGCCCCCGTGAACCAAACCAGACAGGCTGTGTGTGTGTGTACGCGCGCACGCGTGCGTCTGTGTGCTGTATCTACTTGTGTGTGCATGCGCGTGTGAAGGGGGTGGAGTGAGAGGCCCTCTTTCCCCCTGGGGCCTGGACTTTCTTCTCCAGACTGAGTCACTTCCTGAGTCCTGAGCACCTGCGACAGGCCAGGCCCCGTATTGAGCCCCAGGGACACAGCCAGGTGTCCCCCAAGGCCACTGAGGGCGAGCCATGCATTGGCAGGCGCAAGCGTGTTTGCAGTGCAAAGGCAAGGGGCCTGGGGGCGTGAGGGTGAGGAGGGGCTCCAGGGCGCATGGGGGCCTGGGTGTTACCTTCTGAGTCTGGGTCTGCAGGGCGAGCTGCAGCAGCGCCGTGGACAGGGCGGGCCCGCTGAGCAGCGGCATGGCGGGGGGCGCGCCCAGGAGGCCTGGCGGGAGACCAGGAAATGGGCGGCGGTCCCTGGATGGAAGCCCCCCCGCCCCGTAAGCGCAGCCCCGGGTCTGCTGAGAGCAGGAAGCTGAAGCCCCACCCGGAGGAAGGGCCGGGAAGGGGCAAGTGCGCCCAGCGGCCTCTTCCCACCGCTCGGCCCCTGGCTCGCTCGGGGCTCGATGGGCACCATCGGGGGGAGCCTGCCCACACCGCCCGCCGGGTCCCTTACCCTGCTTGCCGCCTGCGCCGCCGTGGAGCAGGGGGTTGAGCAGCAGCTGGAGGGAGGCCGAGGGCCCCAGGTTGTTGAGCAGCTGCAGGAGGCTGGGCTCGGGCAGCAGCCCTTTGCCCCGATTGAGGGCCTGGGGAGAGGAGCGGAGGGCGGCTCAGAGCCGGCTGCCACAGGACCCTGACTCCCCGAGGGACAGGGCGGCCCCCAGCCCCACCCCAGCATGCACTCACTGTGGCCTGGGCGGCGATGAGCGCGGCCAGCATGCTGCGGCCTGGGGGCCCCGGGGCACAGAAGGAGACGCGCAGGTGGCTGCCCCCCAGCGCCAGGCCGTCTGCGCGCTGCTGCGCCTCCTCTGCCATCTCCGCCGTCTCGTACTCCAGCACGGCGAAGCCCTTTAGCTGGCCGTCCTGGCCGTACGCCAGCTAGGGGGAAGGCAGACGTGAGCGCAGGGGGCAGGGACTGCCATCACAGGACGCAGCCACGGGGACCAGCCACTGATCCCGATCGTGACAGCGACCACCCAGAGAGCGCAGATTCAGGGCCCAGCACCATCCCAAGGCCAGTTCCTGCGTCAGCTCGTTGCACCTTCTCAGTGGCCCCGGGGGGCTGCATCCTGCCCATTTGCAAAGGAGGCGACTGAGGCCACACACCTGGTGGCGGGGGGAGCCGGGACCCACCTCGCATGGGTCAACTCCCTGGGCCTCGCGCCAACAGCACTTGGGACCCTGAAGGGATCCCCGAGGACACCAGGGCGCAGGGCGGGGAGGAGGAGGGGCTGGTGGTAGAAGAGGCAGATGGTTCTGGAGCGCCACCCAACCACAAGTTTAGGCCCAGGACTCCACAGCCAGGGCTGGGAAGGGAGCACAGCCTGGGGGTGAAGCAGCTGGCCCCGGAGCTCAGGTTCCAGGCTGGACGTGCCAGGTGGGGAGGGAGGGCACAGAGCCCAGGAGCAGCAGGAACAGAGGTGCGGTCCACCCCCATGACAGCAGCCATTCGAGACTTGAGGCCCACAGCCCCTTATCCAGCCCCCGGGGCCAGGTGTGTTCCAGGACTAAGTTTCCGGAGACGAGAAAGGGGAACTGGATGTTCGGGATCGGTCACCCACTGCGGGCTCTGGGGCTCCCCAGAAACCGAGCACACGCACAGCTCTGCAGCAAGACGCAAAGATACAGGCCACCTGCAGCCCCGTGTCAGGCCAGCTCAGGCTCTGCCGCCAGGTGAACCTGCCTCTCGCTTTTCAGGGCACTGTGGGGCTGGAGCTATGGGCGGGGCTGCCCCAGGCAAGACGACATGAGCAAGCATGCTGCTGGGCTCTGCGCCCCGGGGCTGCAGCGCGCCCACTGTGCAGACAGGAAAACTGAAGCTCGGAGAGGGGCAGGCCCTCGCCCAGGCCACAGGGCTGGAGCTGGGATCAGACAGGGCCGGGCGGATGCCCTGAATGGGACTGGCCACCTCGGTGTGGCCATGGCTGTCCTGAGAACCAATGCTGTTCCTCCTGGCTCCCAAGTGACGCGCGGGCGGCTGCGGCGTGGTGTGGGACCCATGGAATGTCCACTGGAAGGGGACAGCACAGTGTCCATGAGATCGAACATGGCGCAGCCACAAGGGGAACAAGCACGCTCTTGCATCTTAACATGGAAAGATGCCCAAGACGCAGGAAGTGGGAAAACCAAACCCACGCAGGCCTGGCAATATTTGGGTGAAGCAGAGAACACAGGAAGGTGTGGACACATTTGTCTGAAACGCACAATAAGCCCCACTGCGAGGAGACAACCTGGGGTGATGGGGGCTTCGAGCAGAGGCACCGGGGGCCAGGAGGGAGTGTCCACTGCTGGACTGCCTACCAACAGAAATAAGTAAGATGGGGGCCGGCCCCGTGGGGGAGTGCTTAAGTTTGCACACCCTGCTTTTGTGGCCCTGGGTTTGTGGGTTCGGATCCCGGGCATGGACCTACACACCGCTCATCAGGCCACGCTGTGGCAGCATCCCACATACAAAATAGAGGAGGATTAACATGCATGTTAGCTCAGGGCCAATCTTCCTCACCAAAAAATAAAAATAAATCAAATGGAAAAGGCTTTTTATAACCCCAAAGTTCTTGTGACACTTTCTTTATACTCGTCTAGAATACTCAAATATCTAAGCAACTCTGTAATAAAATAAAGCAATTAGACTCGGAAACTGGCCTGTGCGTAAATGGGAAAGTACACTGGAGTGGGTGCTATGTGGGTTCCTTCACGTTCTTGTCTTGATCATGGAGAAAATAAATGCCACTGTGAGAACAGCCAGCTCCCTGGGCTCAGCTGCCTGACCCTGCTTCCCAGCCCACCTTGCGCCGGCTGGCCGGCCTGGCAGGGCACTGCACACGCCCCTCCGAGGGCCTCGGTTTCCCATCTGTGAGATGGGGCCCCTGGGCCCACCCTGCAGGGTGGCTGTGGGGGCTCCCTATGATGCTCGACAGCAGCAGGAAGTGGGCCCCAGGTGTGGCAGCTGGGGGTGGCCGGGCCAGTGCCAGCGCCTGCTCTGGGTGCCCAGGCCGCCTAAGGTCTGGCCATCAGCCCTCTCCCCCCGGCCAGGCCCCTGCTGAGGCCCGGTGCACATCCTCTGACAGTCACGCTCCCCCACAGACGGACAGAGGGCGCTCAGAGGGGCCAAAGGGCAAGCAAGGCCACGCTGCTCCTCCACGGGGTACCGTGGCTCGACCTCGACCCACCTGACTGGAGCCCAGACTCTGTCGGACCGGGACGCCCAGCGTCCCTGGGAGCTGCTCGGAGGCAGGCCCTCATCAATGGAGGCACGGAGGAACGGCTGTCCACCATAACCCGGCCATAAAGCACTGCCAGCCCCACTTCGAGAGGGGGAAACTGAGGCCCAGAGAGGACCTGTGGTTGGTCACGGCCCTGCCATCCTCAATCTCCACACGAGATGCGGCCAGCGAGCTAACTGGTGTGTCCTGAGCCCCGCCCGGGGCCTGGCAGGCAAGTGTGCAAGGGGAGGCGGAGCACAAACGGACGTCAGACTGCCCAGGCACCAAGCGACACCCTATTTACACAAGGGGAGCAGGACCCACCCAAGGCCAGAGCTGGGATCTGAGCCCACGACTGTCCCAGCTGAGCCCATGGACCAGCCTCCTCCAGGCCGGCCTGGGGCTCTGGAGCCAGGCTGTGGCGTTCTGACCCTCACTCTGCTGTGCGCTAGCTGCGTGACCCTGGGCATGTTGCTTGATCTCTCTGTGCTGGTGTCCCTGCCTGAAAATGGGGCTCCTACCTGGCTCTCTGGCCGTTACAGGATGAAGGGGTCGCAGGTAACGTGCTCAGGGTCCAGTGAGTGCTGAAGAGACGTCCGCCTTGGAGGTCTGTGGCAAGACCACCTGCGGGCTCTCCGAGAGCTGGGGCTGGCCTACTCTCGCCCAGCGCGCCTGTCACAGGGCTGGGCACACGCACAGACGTGCCTGACGAACGCGACTTGAGTGAACCAGGGATTTACTCTGCCAACACAATGCGCGAACATCGGATTCCTTCTCACGGAGGAGGGAAACTGAGGCTCAGAGAGCCAGGGACTCGCCAGGGCCACAGAGCAGGGCTGGGATCTGGCCAAACCCGCCTTCCTGACTTCAAGGCTTAGAGGCCTGCGGGCTTCTCGGGAGTAGCTGCCTCAATGCCAGGCCTGGGGCCTGAGATCCAGTAGGCAATCAACAAACATCTGAGTGCGGGAGCAAACGCGAATGAGAAGCGCGCAAGCCTGGCGACCAGCTCTGACAGAGGCAGCCTCGCCTGCACATTACAGGGGAAGACTGAGGCCAGAGAGGTGAAGTGAGTCGCTAGCGGGTGCGCAGGGATCTGAAGCCCTGCCATATGGCTCTGGGCTGGGCTGTCACCCAGGGCACCACGTGGCCTTTCTAACAAGAAGCCCATTCAATGTGGCGTCGCTGCTGCTTTGCTGGAAAGGGCCCTGGAAGATCAGAGATAGCAGGTGACTCCGGAGGGCCCCTCGGAGGGGCTCGCGGCCAGCACCCGCTCCCCCAGGCCCCGCTGGGGGCACAGCGCTCACCTGGCAGAAGGTGGGCGTGTGGACGGCCGACAGCGCCCGGCGCAGGGCGTCCACATCGCTGAAGCCGGGTGGCAGGCGGTCGACGCAGAGGCAGCGGGAGTGCAGCAGGGCGGGTGTGAGCTGCCCGGCGTCTGTCCAGTGCACGTAGAGGGTGCGTGGGCCCAGGGGCTTGCCCAGCAGGTCCGACTTGGCGCGGGCGGCCGAGTCCTTCTTCATGTACTCGGCGAAGCCGTAGCCCTTGGAGTGGCCGCTGCGCTCGCTGTAGACCAGGAAGCAGCGCTCCAGGCTGCCGAAGGGCCGCACCAGCTCCTCGAACTGCTGCTGCGTGAGGCTGGGTGGCAGGTTGGCCACGCAGAGCAGGGCGTCCGTGGGCTGCAGCCGCACCGACAGCTCGCGCTCCCGCAGGCGGCTCTGGTGGAAGGCGCTGATGGCGGCCTCGGCCTGCTCCCCGTTCAGCAGAGTCACGAAGGCTGCGGGAGCGGGGACGCGGGGTCAGGGGGCCCGAGGACCCACCCGTCCACCCTCTACCCCATGGGTGACCCTCGATGTCTGGAAGGAACGCCCAGACATCTCCAGGCATCTCAGGCACCCACCGACAGGAAGGGTTGCCAGCCTGGGGCAACTCGTGTGGCAGCTCCTACTCCCTGAGGCCGGCTCCCTGCCCGCACCCCGGCCCGCTCACCACCCACCGTAGTGCTCACCGGCTGTGCACCCGGCTCTGTCCCAGGACACACGTGCGTAACTCACTGACACACACAGTCGTAGTTACACATGTGGTCACTGGAGCCTGGATTTCAACTCCAGCCCCCCGAGTGGCTTTGGGGTCTCAGTTTCCCCATCTGTCAAATGGGACTAAGGTACTCCTCCCAACCACCATTGTGCCAGCGAGGAAATGGGCCAGAGCAGCGCCCCCTGCCCAAGTGAGGAGCCTGGACTCGAACCCAGACAGGAGGGCACTGTGCCCCTCCCTCACCACCTTTCCAGGCCACCAACAGCTCTCGTGTCCAAGCCTCTGTCTCAGCTGTGGTCCTGCCCCCACTCCTGGTTGGCTCTCCCCCCAGCAGCCACAGGGAGCTTTTCAAAATGATCATCAGATCATGCCATGCCCTTGCCCAGGGGCCCCTCTCTGCAGGGGCCCACGGAACCTGCATGGCCTAGCCCCGTGGCCTTGCTGACCTCCACTCCCATCTCTGGCCGCTACTTCCTGCATGCACCACGCCAGGCACGCTCCCCCTCAGGCCTCTGAACCTGCTTTTCTCTGAGCATAAGCACTGACCTCCACCTCTTCACCTGATTAACCCTGACCCACCCTTCAAGCTGACTACAAACATCACTTCCCCCGTGAAGCCTATCCTGACCGTTCCTGTTTCAGTTCCCGGCTCCGTGCTCCCACAGTGCCCTGCAGCTCCTGGTCCTGTGACCATTCCACCTTCACGTTGGCAGCCGTCTGAGTAACAGCCTCCTCCCCAAACTAGACCATCTCTGTTTGGTTCACAACTGAGTCCCCAGCACCCAGGCGCTCAATAAGTAATCTGTTAGAAGACTGTATGAATGGAAGTGTCCCTTAACCCCTGGGTCCTCGAGGCCTGGCACAAACACATACTAGGCGCTCAGGGAACAGTGCTGACTTGTGGCCTCTGCCAGTGTCTCCCAAGCACCAACCAGATGCCAGGCGCCCTCGGCTTTTTAGGTATTTTAACGTGGTGGCCTCACAGCCAAGCCAAGCAGGTCATGCCCAATTTGCTGGTGAGAAGGCTGAGGCCCAGGAGGGTGAACCACATGCCTATGGCCACAGAGTGAGAAGAGACTGGGACTCGAACCCAGGTCCATTTGCCTCCAGGGCCCAAGATCTTCGCCACCACCCTAGCCCACCAGGTAAGTCTTGAGGGGTCACCTGTCCTCCCTCAGCTCCTTCACATTCATGTGACAGATTGTAAGCAAAGGTCCTGGAGGGTCTGACGGCCCAGCACAATGCCTGGTGGGCACAGACAGCCACCGAGAGCCTCCCATGCTGGAGGGGCGCCAAGGCCTGGCCCTGTTGGCACGGAGCTGATGGCTCCGTGCAGGAGGAAGATGAGTGAGGCAGCAACCGCAGCCCAGGGGGGTCATGGCCAGGATGGGGGGGCGCTCAGGGCTCTGTGAGGAGCTGCCTGACGCACATGGATGGAAGAGGGCGCAGCTAAGAACAGGGGCAGAGGGAACAGCCTGGAATCTCACGGGTGCCCCAGGCGATGGCAAGGCTGGGGTACATCCTTGCAAGGTGGGCTCAGGAGGAGGCTCAGAGAGGTTTTCAAGAAGGAGAAGAACGATCAGCGTTTGGAGGTCTGAGCAGATTTGCAGTCAGACTGGAGCTGGCTGCCTGGGGGCGTGAAATCATACAGGCAGGGAGGCCAGAGAGGGGCTGCCACTGAGGCAGAGATGGAGGGAGCACGGAGCAGATGGAAGCCAAGGGAATGGAGAGGCACCCACTGTTCTGGAAGCCTCGAAGGAGGAGGCCAGACAGGCCTAGGTGACTGGCTGCTGGGGAAGGGCGTGTGAAGCGGGGAGCCCCATGCCCAGGTCTCTGGCTGGGCAGCCGGGAAGAAGAACAAGGCTGCCCCACGATGGGCACCCAGAACGAGGGTCAGACTGGGGCAACAGGGTACTGTGCTGGCCAAGGGGACGATGTTGGGCCCAAAGTTCAGAGAGGAGACGCTGCACCGGGCCCCACCCAGCCTCAGGGCCTGTCCCGCTGCCGATAGCCCACCCACAGCCCCACAAACCTGTCCCTTTGTATTTGTCCACAAAACAGTACTTGAGCTCATAGTCGCTGAGCAGGTCGTGCACTTCCTGCGGAGACAGAAGCCAAAGGACGAGGAGTCACCAGGGGCTGAGGCGAGCGACCCAGTGCCACCTTTCCGTGGACCTGCTATGAAAGCAGGTCGATTGCCACCCTCGTTTTACAAATAAAGGCTCAGAGCAGGGACTTGCCGGAGGCCACTGAGGCCATACCTGGCAGAGCTGGGATTCAGAGGGAAGCCGCGAAGCTCTCGCTTTTAACCAACACAACTCTCCAAGAGCCAGGTGGGTCTGAGGTCACAGCCCAGCTCTGCTGGATGCCTCACAGGGAAGTCATTTCACCCGTGTGAACCTCGGTGTGCAAGACGAACTCTTTCCAAAACCTTACAAATTAGGTACTAACAAACTCATTGAGGAGGAAACTGAGGCTCAGAGAGGTGAAGGAAGCTGTCAAAGGTCGTGCAGCTGGTCAGGGCAGCTGCAAGAATGCCACCCAGGGGTCCTGACTGGGGACCCTGTGTACTTAAGAAGCTCACACAGCGTGGTTTCACGCGCCCGCTGATTCCCCCCTCCTGCCAGCGCCGGCCTTCTGCAAGCCAGCTTTGGGGAGGTGGGGGGGCCCCCTTGTGCCAGCCACACTGTGCACAGAGCTGGAGACACAGCGTGTGCCCAGCTGAGAGATGGTGGGCACCAGGAAGAGGGCCAGCTCGAGGAACAAACCAGACCATGCCTAGTGGCACTGTCCAAGGTCTGTCCCCAAGTCACGCCCCTCCGAACACTGCACCAGTCGTGGACCACCTATGGGCAGGAGAGCCAGTGGGAGATGTGCTGGTGGGCCAGAGAGCAGGGAAATCTCAGCAGCAGGGAGCAAGAAGCCATTCCACTGGCGCAGGGTGGGGCAGAGGCAATCTCTCTGGGTACAAAGAGCACCGGGAAGCCTGTCCCATGTAGGTCCCAAGAGAAGGGCACCCCCGGCCAGAAGATCAACCAAGGGGGGCTCCACAGAACAATGGCCCCCCTTTCCTGCAGGTCTGCGGCCTGGGGGCAGAACATCCGGTTTTTCCAAACTAATTTCGGGGAAGAAAGACCCCAGGAGCGGCTACAACTTCCGGATCTCTCTCGCAGAGGAGTTAATAAACGCGTGCCACACAAAGGCATACTCTAGCCAACCCCGAAACTTCTGGATATGAGATCCCGCCATCCAGTAGTAGAGGAGGTGGGGAGACACACAATCAGAGCAGGGAGCCACCAGCGTCCCCATTCCCCCCGGTCCCAAAGTGGCTGCCCATTCACAGTACCCCAACACGGCCAAAGCTGCCCGCCCCCTCCACTCCCCGCCCCCTTCAATCACTTGGTCTCGTCCAAGCCTGTGGTCGCCCCTAGCAACGTCCTCCCTCAGTCCAAAGTTGGTTTCTCCCTCCATCACTGACCCCCCAAATCCCGCTCTTGGTCTCTCCCGACCCCGCGTAGATCCCCCGCTTGGACTCGCCCGCTGACGCCCCCCGCGCACGCCAGCGTTGGTGTCGCCCGGGTCCCCCCGCGCACGCGCACGGTGGTATTTCCCGCCACGCTCCCACACCGCCCCCCCCTCATACCTGGTTGGTCACGTCCCCCGGGAGGCCCCGGATCAGTATCTTGCGGCGGTTACGGAACTGGCGCTCGGTGTGTTCCAGGCGTTTCCGGATCTCCTCTGGATCTAGCGGCGGCAGTTCTTCTTCGGGCGCCCGGCGCTCCGCGGCATCATCGTCTTCCACCTCGGCCCCAGCCTCCGGGCTCAGCGGGGGCCGGTGAGTAACGGACACGTCGGCCGCCATCTTGGGAAACCCGGCGCCTTCTGGGACCAGCGAGCCGGGGCGGAGCGGCATAGAGCGGCAACGAGGGCGCGTCCGCCGATTGGCCGGGAGAAGCCCCGCCTCCTTCACTACTCCCTCAGCCCATTGGCTAAGACCCAGCCCGCCTCTCAGGGTTCAAGGCGCGTCTGGGCGCCACAAGCTCCGCCCCTTTCCGCTGCCGAGATGTCACTCAATGGACGCGCAGCGCTGCAGGAAGCACCTCGGCGCAGGTGTAATGAAGCCACGGACCCCGGATTTTGAAGGCTTTATTGGTACGAAACCCGGAGACACAGCCAAACCCCCATCCCCTTTGTCCAGTATCCCGGCGGCCCGAGGCTCAGGACGACTCCTCCCCCAGTCTTTGGTCAGCCGGCCTAGACCTGAGGGGCAAGCAGGTGGTGCTCCCCCGATTCACATAGTAGATGTCACTCACGGAGTGTTTCTTCAACACGAAGACATACAGTAAGGCCGCTGAGACAGTGATCAGGCCAAGGATCGCTAACACCACCAGCACGGGGACGACGGCGGGGTTCCGAGCTGTGCAGAGAAGCGAGGAGTAACTCCGCGCGCCCCGGCCCCTCCTGGGCTTGCCGCTCTACACCCCCAGCCTCGCCTCGGCTCACCTTGAACGTTCACCACCACGGTCACACTGTCCTTCCCGTGTGAGTTGTTCGCGTGGCACGTGTAGGTACCATGGTGTTTTAACCTGACGACGAATGGGGTTCCGGCAAGCACCTTGACCTTCGATGCTTGCTTCACACACTGTAGCTCCGGGTCCGGGTTGCCCCAGGCCTGGCACTCAAGGACGTGGGTGGTCATTTCTTCCCACGTGAAGTTCTGGGGACATTTGGCTCGGTCAATCTTGGCACCGTCTGTGGAACCACCAAATGGTCAGACACACCCAGCACACTGGAGGCACCATGGGGCAAGGGAGAGTCAAGTCTTCCCAAATCGGGGGAGCAAGGGATTAAAGATCAGAATGCCCTACTCACACAGGACACGCAGCTGGACACTCTCATTCCTGTACAAGATCCCCCCGTCCACCTTGAGGGTGGTGTTGCAGATGAAGCTGCGCCTGTCGTCCCTCTCCGTGGCGTTTAGCTGAAGCTGGACGGGCTGCCCCGGGGCCTCGGCTGGAACTCCGTCCAGCGTGACCTGGACTCGGGCTCCGGCCGTGCAAGTCACAGTCACTATGGTCCCCTCGGCGACGCTGGGCGCGCTCAGGGTCAGGATGGGCCCCTGGAAGCCTAAAGGGGGAGCATTGCCCAGGACTCAGCTGACCACGCACCTCCCATCGGTCAGTCCCCGCCCTCCACCTGCCTCCACCTGCCTCCTTCCCCTCGGGGTATCGAGGCCCCGCCTTTCGGGTATTCTGTCTGTGCCCCGGCCCATTTGGGGACGCTCAGGCTATAGTACTTCCCTGGTTACCTAGGCCCCGCCCACACCGCAGCTCCTCCCACTCTGTGGCTAAGGCCCCGCCCCTCGGGCCACTGGCGCCCCGCCCCCTCTTACTATAGATGGTCAAGTTCCTTCGGGTCTCCCGGCTCTCGTCCCCTAGGGTCACTTTGCAGACGATCTCCTGGGTGCCGTTCTGCTCCGCCCTCGCGGTGGAATTGGCTGTGGCCGTGATCCTGTCCCCGTGTCTCTCGACCTGGGACTTCAGCATCTGGTCCCCCAGCGCCAGTTGGATCTTTGCCTCAGAAGCGGGGAACAGCCCGTCCAGCGTGCAGTTCGCGAGCCACAGCCTTTCCACCTCCAAGAACCGGGGAACATCGAGGTGCAGGGGCCCCACGGGCAAGGCTGGAAAGAAGGGTGGGCCTGAGCAGGAGGACGTCTCACACAGCCGTAGTGACGCTGTCCTCCAACCAGGGTCCTTCTTTCCCAGCCTACCTTGTGGCCTGGGTCACCTTCCCGGGACACACCCTCACAGCCTTCTCGGAAGTTCCCGCGGCTGCAGACCTCCCGTCTGAGGTCGCCTCACCCGGTGGCCAAGGGCATGTTTTCCCAGAAGCCTTGAGGGCCAGGCCACCCTATTCTCGGGAACCGCGCGGCCAGGCACGTGGGCTCCGGCTCAGCTCATCACCCACCGTTTGCAGTCCCTTCCCTCACCGTAGGTTCGCAGCTGCCTGGGGGCCGAGCTGTTCTGGAACAGTCCCAGCCCTCGGGACCGTAGGTCCAGCTCCGCGCGGCACGAGAAGTTGGCGCCGTGGTCCTCTCTGCGGGCCTCCACCATGTGGTTGACCAGGGCGGGCTCTCCGACCGCCGGTTGCCGGCTCAGCTCCTCCTCCCCGCGGAGCAGCACGACGGTGAGGTTGTCGCGGGGCGCCCCGCCTGCCACCTGGCAGCTCAGGGTGAGGTTCTGGCCCACGGGCTGCCAGGAAGGCAGGGGTTCCAGCTCTACGAGATCGGGGAACCCTGGGGAAGTGGAGAATAGCCCTTAGCAGCCAGCCCTGCAGCACTTGCCTTGGGAGTGTAGAGGAGCCTAGGGTGGCCCAGCGCAGAGCTGTTAACTTTGAATTAATAAACCAGTGTAAGTGTCTGCTGTTGCCATTAGCATCGTGATTATGATTTCCTGTTTTGTCAGATACCTTGCCAGGCACTAAAATAAAAGTCAGATGTCCTGTTCCCAAGGACCTCATAGTTATGGGAAACAAGGAAGGAAGAGGACTAATGTTTATGACTACTTAGGAGGTTAATAGTAATCATAAAAATTCCTGTTTATTGAGAGCTTTTCTTAGACTTTCCAATGTCGTCCACCTTCATTCACACAGCCACCCAGTAAAATCTCCTCTGCCATCCTTCCCTTTTACAGAGGAAGAAACTGAGGCCCAGAGAGGGGAGGTGGCTTGCCCAAGGATGCACAGCCAGGAAAGCGCAGAACTAGGGTTAAAATGTGGGTCTCCCAAACTCCAGACCTGTGTGTCCACCTGCCTCCTTGATGTCACGTCTGGGGACTCCCCTGGCCCCTCTTCCCAGCTTCTGGCCTTGGCCTCTCCCAGAGCTTGGTCCAGCCCTCCCCAGTAAGTCTCAGGCGCTCAGGGCTCTCACGGTGGAGCCGCCTGGGACAGCGTCTCAGGGTGCTCTGGCACAGTCACAGGGGACTTGACACCCCAGGCTGGGTCCTCTCGCAGCCGCAGGGGCCCTCGCAGGCACACGTACCAAGCCTGGGCCTCCTTAAATGCAGCATCTTACTCTCCCTCGACAACTCAAGCCTGGTCTCAAGCTGTCACAGAGCCCACGGTCTGGCTGCTATGAAAAATATTTAACATCTTACTATTCACAATTTTTGGATATTTAACAAGGAGGCCTCCGTCTTAGCCCGGGTACCACTGGTCAGGGCTAGTGGTGTGTTCAGAATGCCTGGGCTCCTGGAGTGGAGCGGGGCAGCCCAGACATGGAGCATCCGCCCACTTGTCCCCTGTAAATACTCCCACTGACTGATTTCAGGCCACGTGGGACTAGGAGTTGGGAAGAGATGAGCACAGTGGGCTCTCACGAGCCAGGACCAACAGGCTCCCACAGAACACCGACGGAGGCATCTCAGACACACAGAGACAGGGACTCACACACACATAGACATGCAGATACGCACAGACAGGTGTATGCATTACACCGAAATACACACGGATACAAAGATGTATACATAGACGCGTACGGACAGACACACAGACACAGATACTGACAGACACAAACACACACTGACAGGATCCACAGATGCTCACACACAGACACAGTTATTGACACAGACACACACAGATACTGACACATATCCACATATGCTCACACGCAGACACAGATATTGACACAGACACACACTCACAGATACTGACACAGACATACACATACGTTCACAGGCATTCACAAACAGGTACACACAAAGACAGGCACAAACATACAGACACTAGCATATACAGACACACAAGTACACTCAAATAGACACAGATAGTGACACATAGATACATACGCTCACGGACACACAGAGGCACACAAGCACAAATACCGACTCCGGCGCCTACACAGGAGCCCACACAATTATACACACACGCTACACTTATCTCTGAAAACTATTGTATTCTTTTAAAGTCAGAGACCGTCTGGAAGGGTCCATAAGAAACCAGTAAGGGGGGACACAGTCTGGAGAGGAAGACGTCGCCTGTTAGTGGCAGGGACTTTGGAGCTACACTGCCAGCTTCTCTGCTCAGGGGCTGTGAAGGCTGGCACGGCCTTTACCCTGAGCCTCGGTCTCCATATCTGTGATGAGGCTCACAAGTGGACGTCCCCGCCCCAGGGCCTGGGTAAGGACTGAATGAGTCAACTCGTAAGCCAGCGGCCACTGGCAGCCCCGCTAGATGAATAGAGATCCGACATTCACAGCTTTTTGTACTTTTTGATTTTGGAACCACATGAATTGATTCCCTGCCGTAAAAATAAAAGGCATAAATAAAACACGTGAGCTGTCATTTTCAAAATGCTTGCTGGGACCCCGATGAATTGACTGCACAGCTGCTGCCCTGGCATACAGTTGAGAGGCAGCTCTCTGTCTGTCTCTGTCTCTGTCACACACACATCCAGGTCCAAGCTCTGGGTGAGAGCCCTGGTCCCTTCCTGCAGACTCCAGGCCCCGCTCGCCTGCATGCTGGCCATCTACCCCCCAGCCCACCGCCTGAGGCTGGTCCCCACCTCCGGCCACATCCACTCACGGTACACTGTGATGCCAAAAGAGCCTGATATCTGTAAGCCATTGCAGAAGCTGGAGCAGAGGACCTCTCTATCATCATGAGTCACATTGCTGAGCCGGAAGGCTGCCCAGCCCAAGCCACTGCTCAATGGCTCCTTGGGGAGGGACGTCTCCAGAGTGACGTGCTGAGCGTTGGGACAGTCTGTGCTGCAGTTTACCGAGATGGACCCTCCTTCAGGCACCACTAGGTCCTGGGGCTCCAATCGCAGCGAGAACTGCCCCTGGGCACCTGTGGGGAGAGCCAGAAGCTGTGCTGGTTGCTCTGGTGCCCCCAGCCCACCCATCCGCAGGTCCCACCATTCGGCCCGTCCTCTTGCCGAGGCCTAAGGGTCCCCGCCTTTAGGCTGTTTCAGGCTAGTGGGGAAGACAGGTGACGGATCAGCAAGTGGGGAGACATCAGAAGGTGGCCAGGGGAGACCCCGATCCAGATACAGGAAGAAGTGAGTCAGGGAAGGCTTCTGGGAGGAGGGGACGACTGTGGCCAGTTTTGAAGGATAAGTAGGAGTTAGCCAAGTGAAGGGGAAGAGTGGTCTTGGCAGAAGGAAGAGCATAGGCAGAGGTGGAGGGGCTACATGGAGCTGGGAGAGTGTGTGTGTGTGTGTGTGTGCGCATGTGTGTGTGTGTTGGGGACACGGAGGGACCACGCCTTGGGGAGCCCTGAAGGCTGAGTTAAGGAAGCACAACTTTCTCTCGAGGACCCTGGTGAGCCCCCGGAAGATCTGAGTCTCAGGATGTGCTCGCTGCGCAGCCAGGCACGGCAGGATGTGGAGAGCTCGGCGGCTTTCTCTGCTCTCACTCTCCACTGACCGCCCCCCACCCAACGCCAGCCCTCCCAGCTTGACTTGCCTCACCTGGGGGCCGCAGACAGCAGACGAGAAGCAGGGAGAGGAGTGAGGTCCAGCAGACCCTGGGCAGCGGCCCCGAAGGCATCATGGTGGCCAACCTTCGGGAGGAGGATGTCTTAATGAGGCGCGGGCAGGGAGGAGCAGGTGGGGCTGGCCCGGGAACGGAAGTGCAGTCACGGCAGTTAAGATTGCAGAAGTCCAGGGGCTGCACGCCTGGGGAGGGGTGGGGAGGATGCTCTGTGACCCCGGGGGGCCACCGTGGGGGGCCCAGGTGGGGCCCCAGGAGGAGGAGGGCGCTGGTGAATCTCAGACAGGGTGGACCTGTTACGCCACTGGCCCCAAATGAAATCGCAGGAAGTGGAGCAGCTCTGCTTCCTTTATTCTGAGAACTTACGACGCCTAGGACAGCAGCGGAGGCACCTCCTTCCACTGAACTTATGGCGGACCTCCAGGCGCTGCCCTTGAGGTGATAAGGTTGGATTTCAAGGCAGTGTTTCAAGGGGAGATGAAGGGACTTCTAGGCAGGGTCTCAACGGGTTAGCGTGAGCTCTCAGCATTTCCTGGGGGACAATGAAGAGATCTGGGGATGATGATGAGGGAAGCTATGAAAATGAACAGAGCCCACATTTATTGGGTGCCCGGCTCTGTGTTGACCACCTGGGTGGCTCCTTTAGGCCCTTCACCTTTGAAGATCTTGAGGGACCCCCCCATTGCCTGTGCGTGGTGCTGAGGCAAGGGGACAGCTGAATCCTGAACCACCATCTGTCAAGGATGCTACTTGTAACTGGCCCGGACCCCTGACATCATGCTCCCTGACCCTCCCCTCTGGGCAGCTGGTCTTTTCACCCCAAGAGAAGGGACTTGGGGTCGGATGGGCCTTCCCACCTCCATTGACTCCATCTCTCTGCCCTCTGACCCGCCTCTGGTGCCTCTGATCTGAGCTCCGGAGAGGGACATTTTCGAGGGCCTTGATGACACCTGGCATTCATCCAGTCTCCCCATCCCTGAAGCTACGCCCCGTCCTCTCTCACTGGAGCACCTCCCCTCTCCACTCAGGTCCCTCCTCTGCTGCCCTGGCCCCCAATCCATTTCCCACACGGTACTGAGAGAGCAACTCAAACCCCGATTGAAAGTATTTGGAAATAGGGGCAGGCCCGTGGTGTAGTTGTTAAATTCACTGCCCACTGCTGAGTAGCCTGGGTTCCCCAGTTCACAGGTTCACAGGTTTTGATCCCCGGCATGGACCTACACCACTCATCAGCCATGTGGTGGCAGTGACCCACATATAAAGTAGAGGAAGATGGGCATGTAGAGAGGGCACAAGGCCCTCTGTGAGTCTTGCCAAAAAAGGAAACTGGGTCTGACCACTGGTCAGTCACGGTGAGGACAGAGGAATGCATCAAACTCCGTCGCAAGGATGACACCGCACTGGCAAAGCCTCCAGGACAAACAACCCGGTTTCTTCAACCAGTATGTTGCAAGGAGGAAACACAGAGAGGAACCCAGAACTTAAAGGGATCCGCCCTCCACCAAATCCAGTGCCTGGACCTTGTCTGGACTTTCCTTTGAACAAACTGTAGACAGACACCGAATATTTCAGAGACAATTGGGGAAATGGAAACACTGAGGCTACGCGATGATTTTGAGGAATCATCCTTAAACTTTCTGGGTGTGGTCACAAGATTGTTGCCATGGTTTGCAGTTACATCTTTTCGAGACACAGCTGGAAGTTTTTACAGATAAAATGTAAAATCTGGGGCCGGCCCAGTGGTGCAGTGGTTAAGTGCGCACGTTCCACTTCGGCGGCCCAGGGTTCGCCGGTTCGGATCCCGGGTGCGGACATGGCACCGCTTGGCAAAAGCCATGCTGTGGTAGGCGTCCCACATAGAAAGTAGAGGAAGATGGGCATGGATCTTAGCTCAGGGCCAGTCTTCCTCAGCGAAAACAGGAGGATTGGAGGCAAATGTTAGCGCAGGGCTAATCTTCCTCAAAAGAAAAAAAAAAATTCTAGTGGCAACACCTTTTCCCGGTTACTGGGCGAGATCCTGCAAGCAGCTATTCCCACTGAGAATGTGTCCTAGAGATGCCCTTGAATGCGGGGCAAATGCTGTGCGCACATGCTCACTCACTGTAGCAGCATCCTGGGCACAGGGGAGGGTTAGAAACGACCCGATGAACCCCAGGAGGGAATGGAGGCAGACAACATTTCAGCATCACCATGAAACAGAACAAGAAAACTCTGCACGCCTGGAGCCACGGGACCATCTCCAAGGCCTATTATGTGGAAAAAATAAACCACAAGGATACAGACTGGAGCTCTGCATAGGAGTTCATGCTACTATTTTTGCAAAAGACAGGAAAGCATAATATATGCACAGACTTCCTTGCATTTGGATAAAATGTCTCTAGAAACCAAAACAGGAAAGCAGATGACATTAGTTGCCTCCGGGGGGGGCGACAGTGGTGGCTGACGGACAGAGGGAGACTTTCATTGCCTAGGTCAAGATTACTTGTCCAAAAAAAGATTTATAATGATGAGGAATTTTTAATTTTGAAAACTGTTACAAAAAGCAAATGTCACTAGAATCGTGTGGAAGTCTCTGGTCAGGAGAGTTGGCAATGCGCAAGGTCCTGAGAAATCCTATGAAAAGGGACATTACTTAACTGCCTTTCATAACGTGGCTGACACATCATCCGTCTCCAGCACACCTGTTAAGGAGAAACACTGGCAAACACCAAGTTAACAATAATATCAAATGTTTATTAAGTACTTGTTTGCATGACTCTGCTAAGCATTTGACACAGACGCCCAGAGAGGGGCAGCCACTTGCCTGAGGTCACACAGGGAGGAAAGGGTGAAATTGGCAGTTTTATATAAATGGCACGTGGGGCCCCCAATCCTTTGTTGGTAGATTTAGCTAGTTATTGAGCACCTTCTGTGTTCTAGGTACTGGTCTAACTGCCAGCTGGTGATTTAGAGGTGAGCAACAATTTAAGGAGGTAACACAGTCAGAGGTCACTTAACGACCGTGAGAAACGTGTTGTCAGGCGATGCCGTCATTGTGCGAATGTCATAGTGTGTCCTTACACCAACCTAGCAGGTACAGCCCACTACACACCTAGGCTCTATGGGACACATCTTACGGGACCGCAGTCATATATGTGGCCTGTTGACCGGACGTTGATATGCAGCGCAGGACTGTGTGAGTTCATCACCAGCTATTGGAAATGGTGACCCCTGAGGGAGGGGGCCGCGGAAGGCAGAAAGATCGGATTCAAGGGCCTGGTTAGCTCCCTGGTCGTCCTGGCCCCTTAGGGGTCTACATCAGGCTCATGATTATGGAAGGTGCGTCCCCTCAAAATTCATACATTGAGGGGAGGGGAGGGTGAAAGGGATAGAGGGGCACGCGTGTACGGTGACAGATGGCAACTAGACTTTAGGTGGTGAGCACGATGCAGTCTATACAGAAGTCAAAATAGAGTGATGGATATCCGAAATGTATATAATATTATAAATCAATGTGACCTCATTAAAAAAAATCAGGTGGCACAGTAGTTAAGTTCATGTGTTCTGCTCTGGCAGTCTGGGGTTCACGGGTTTGGATCCTGGGTGCAGACCTACATACCACTCGTCAAGCCATGCTGTGGTGGTGACCCACATACAAAATAGAGGAAGACCGGCAGAGATGTTAGCTCAGCAATAATCTTCCTCAAGCAAAAAGGGGAAGATTGGCAACAGATATTAGCTCAGAGTCAATCTTCCTCAGCAAAAAAAAAAAAAAAAAAAAATCACATCTTGAAATTCTAATGCCCGACACGATGGTATGAGGTGAGCCTTCGGAAGCTGCTTATCAGGAAGGGGGAGCCCTCATGAATGGGATTAGTGCGCTTATAAAAGAGGCTCCAGAAAGATCCCTTGCCCCCTTCCACCTTGTGAAGACACAGCCAGAGGGTCCAGCTATGAACAAGGAAAAAGCCTTTATCAAAATGCATCGATGTTGGCACCCTGATCTTGGACTTCGCAGCCTCCAGAGCTGCGAGAAATAAATTCGTTGTTTCTAAGCCCCCAGTCTACGGTACTGTCACAGCAGCCGGAAGGGATGAGGACAGTCCGTTCACGGAGGTGGGTCTGGGGCACTAGTGAGGCACAGGGAGCCGGGGAGGCTGACCTCTCCCTCTGGGGGTGGGGGGGATGGGGGGCTGGAGCAGGAGGCCCTCTCTGGGGGTCCTGCCTGCTCCGATTCCCCCATGGGGCTGTGGGCGGGCCTCAGCACACGCTGAACACCGAGGGCGCCTGGCCTTGGTATTTCTCGTGCACCGTTTTGAGGATGGGTATGAGGTTCTGGAAGGTCGGGCGGAAGGAGGCCTCTGCCTCCCAGCAGTTCTTCATAAGGAGATAGATCTGTGGAAGGAAAGACTGGGGCTTTCACCGGCTGTTCTCTCTTGGTCCCAGGGTGGGGGCAGGGGAAAGCGGGCGGCCTCACCTCACAGGGACACTTCTCGGGCCGCGGCAGCCTCTCCCCTCGTTCCAGCAGCTCCGTGAGCCGCAGCACGGTCATCTGCCCCTGGGTGAGGCCTATGAGCTCGATGAATTTCTACAGAAGAAACGACAAGCTCTCGTCAAGAGACAGGGCTGCCTGGGGAGCGGCCAGGAGCTTGGAACTTGACACTTAGCTGTCTGACTTTGGACTTATGACCACCTCTCTGGGCCTTAGTCTTCTCATCTGTAACACGGGGTGACGCCACCACCTGGGTTATCGCGAAAGTCAGAAGTTAGATAAACTAATATTCATAGAGCAAGTGTGAATCAGGTGTTTGCTGTCATCAAGCCTCCCAGTAAGTTGTTTTTGCCTGTCTACAATCGTTTTGGGTTTTTTTCTTCTATAAAAGGTACTCTGTTGGCTTTGGGAATAAACTGTAACATATTTTTGCCTCCTGGCCCCGCCCAGGTTTAGCCAACAATTTTGGGGCGGTGCTACACAGTGATTGGCTCCGTGGTGGGCACGTGAACCAAGCTCGGCCAATCAGAGCGCGTTCTGGATTATGCCGGAAAGAAAAGGACCCGGGAGCCCCTCGGCTGGGGGGGTCGCTGTTGCAACAGAGAGTGGTCCTGTCTGAGATGCGACCACAGAGAATAGCGGAGCCGACAGACGGAAAAAATGGGATTCCTGATGACATCTGAGGGTCCAGATCCAGCCCCGCTGCCAGTCTCCCATGGAGTCTGCACATCGTGGACTGAGCTGTTCCTATTTGAGCCGGGCTTCTGTCACAATCAAAAGACACCTGCAGTGTAAGGGGCCCATTTTACAGATTGGGATGGCGAGGCTGAGGTGGGGTAAGCGCTTGCTGAGGTGGGGGAGCTGGAAATTAGATGCCTGCCTTTCTATCTCCTGTAGGATGGGGTGGGGGTGCGGGCCCGGCTCTCACCGAGGGCGGGCTCTGGTTGGAGTCACAGTAAGTCAGCAGCTCATACATGGTGACCCCAAAGGACCAGACGTCGGACGCATAGTAGAACTTAGACTCCTTCAGGCACTCCAGGGCATACCTGCGGGAGGGGGCGCTCAGGTCGTGGGGCCAGACCAGTCTGGAGTCCTGACCTGGGGCTTAAGGACCCCTCTGGCCCCAGTTAGGGCCCCACCCTTAGAGAGGGGGCAGTTTCAGTGGGCCCAAGCCCTATCATCTGAGACCCCAACATCTGTCTCCTCCACCCTGCCCGCTCTAGGTGAGCCTGGCACCCCCCCCCTCCAGCTGTGTCCCGCCTGGTCACCAGAACACAGGGCTGTCCCCATCCTCTCGCACGCGGTAGTACTCGTAGCCTTCGGGTACGGCCTTGGCTAAGCCAAAGTCCCCGATCTTGACCAGCTTGTCATGGTCCAGGAGCACGTTGCGCGCGGCCAGGTCTCGGTGCACGTAGTGCTGCGCGTGCAGGTAGGCCATGCCCTGAGGGCGGGGCGAGTCAGGATCAGTGGGACAGGGCAGAGCCTGAGGAGCTGTGACCAGGGTGGCTGGGGGACAGTCAGGTCAGGCTTGCGGGGACCAGGAGCGAGTGGGCAGCATGTCAGGTGAGGCCCAAGCCTCTGGGAGCAGCGTCGGACAGCGGGGGCGGGGCCACAACAGGCGCTCCTGGGCATGGCTGAGCGAATGGGGTGGGACTGGGCTGCTGGGCGTGGCCAAGTGAGCGAAGGGCGTCCCAGAAAGTAGATACCAAGCGGGTTGGGGAAAGGGCCGGCAGGGGTGTGGCCAGGTGATCCGCTGACTGGGCTAGGATGGTGGAGAGTCGGCCCAGGCAGGGCGAGCAGGGGGATAGGACAGCTCAGGCCAGGCCAAAGAGGGGGCAGGTCCTGGGAGCAGGGGAAGGCCGGCCCACCTCGCAGATCTGCTGGGCGAAGAGCAGCAGCTGGGCCAGCCCGACGTTGTGCCGTGGCAGGTAGTCTCGGAGGCTGCCCAAGGGCATGTACTCCATGACGAGCTGCACCGACTTCTCGCCTGATGCGGGAGAGGGGCGGCCGGTGCGGGCGGTAGAGGCAGGGACCGGAGGCCGCCCACCCTGAGTCCTGCCGTCCCCCCACCCCAAGGTGGGGAGGGAAGGCTAAGACCCGCCCACACTAGGCCCAGTCCTCAGGTAGAACGGACCCATCCTGAACCCTGTCCCCAGGAGACGGCGCTGACGGTAGCTCCTGCCCATACCGGCCCCAGCAGAGCGCCCCCTCAACCGTGAGGACTCAGCCCGGCCCCGCCCAGCTGGCGCCCGCAGCCTGGGACTGAGAGGCTCTCATTGGCCAGGCCCTGCTGGCACCGCCCGCCAAGCCACACCCACGCCCTATCCCCGCCCACCGCGCCTCTAGCCCCGCCCACCTTGGTCCTCGCAGCAGCCCTTGTACTTGACGATGTGCTCGTGGTAGAGCGTACGCAGGATGTCGATCTCCCGCCGCCAGCCGGTGCGGAGCTGGGGGCCGCAGTCGGCCTTGAGGGCCTTCACGGCCACCATCTCTCCAGTGCCGTCGTTGGTCGGGTCGTAGCAGTACAGGCTGACCTTGCCAAAGTGACCCTGGACGGAGCGCGGAGCGTCAGGCCCGCCCACAGCTCCCCACGCCCCGCCCCAGGTTCCCCAGACCCCGCCTCCAGGCAGGTCTGTTTGGAAAATCCTAGGCCCCACCTACTCCAGGTTGGTGGGTCTCTTTGGGGGCCCCTTTCAATTCCTCAGGGCCTCCCTTGCAGCTGAGGGTCTTCAAGGTCAGGCCCCATCCACCTGTCCCGAGAACCACCCTTAGACCAGACTTTCCTTAAGATCCAAACTCTTTCCCCCACCAGGGTTTCCTTCTAACCGCCCAGGCCCCGCCGCCGGCTCCCAGGCCCCGCCCCCACCTCGCCCAGATCCCGGATCTTTTTCAAATAGCGCTTGTGGAAAACAGTGGGGTCAGACGCCAGCGAGTCCAGGTTCACAGCCAAGACGTCAACAAGATCTGGAAGAGCCACAGTGGGTGATGCCAGGCACCTGCAGACCCACACTTGGGGGTCCAGAAAGCGGGCGACTGCTCCCCCAGCATGCAATCCCAGAGATAAGGAAAGCTTTTTGGCCACAGCTGGAAAATTCCACTTCTTGTGCAAAATGCAGAGTCGGCTGCATCCAGACTGACACCTGGGATGTTCCGAGATTGGGTCAGGGGTACAAAGTTCTCATCGAGAGAAAAAAAATAGCAAAAACAAAAAAATTGCTGAGGTTGAATTCTTCCAAAGGATTTGTGGCTCTCCCGGAGCAAAACATTAAGAGCTCCGGCCATGCGCAGCCCACACCCTGGGCCACCGTACAGAGACCTTGGGTGCATGTGCCTGTGTCAGCAGGGATCCCAGCCCCTCCCCGCCCCCCAGAGCCCCAGCACTGAGGGGGGCTCACTTTGGGGTTGCAGCCGAGTGAGGTCACGCAGGACGGTGCGGAAGGACGGCCGCTGCGCTGGCTCGTAGGTCAGGCACTGGCTGGTGAGCACGGCCAGCTCCGGGCAGGAGGGCTCAGGCAGCCGGTGTTGCATGTGGTAGAAGTGCTCTTTCTGTGAGGGAGGGGACCTGAGTCAGTGCATCCCCCAGCCCCCTCCCCCAAGAGGCAGCCAAGCCCCCAGAACAGGGCCGGACCAGCCAGATCCTGGCTCTTGCCATTCCCATTTCACAGATGATGCAACTGAGTCCAGCAAAGGGAAGCAGACTTGCCCGCCACCACAGAGCCAGGACCTGAAGCCCAGTCTGGCAGATTCTGCTGTGCTGTAGCATCTCATGCTTGGCCCTTCCCGCCCTGGCTTCCACCCAACTCTACTCCCGAGAAGCTCCTGCAGACTGCAGCTCCCTGCCTGCACTCAAGCCTCTGGGCCTTTGCACAGGCTGTGCCCTCTGCCCAGGCTGCCCTTCCCAGCCTGGGTCACTTGTGGTTATTTCTGCCCTTGGATTACAGCCTCTTCTGGGAAGCCTTGCCTGACCCCTCAGCTGGGTTAAGGGTGTCCTCTGGGACCCCCTACCCCCACCCTGTTCATTCTGCCCAAAAGGGAAGCCTGTCACTTATTCGCTGTGTGCCACACACCCTTAGGAGGCCAGGACTACAGTTAACCCCAATTGACAGATGACCTGATGGAGCCCCAGAAAGATGAGGCGACATCTGTGGGGCCACATGGCAAGAGGGGAGGCCAGTCTGGACTCCTTGCAGTTGGGAAGGGCCCAGGGGTGCCCTGAACATACCTCGAAGGGGCTGCGGGCCTGCAGGGGGGCCTCCCCGTCGAAGCAGATCTCCAGGAGGGTGGCACCAAAGCCCCATTTGTCAGCTGCTGTGCTTAGGCTATTGGCCCCACCCGATAGGCACTCGGGGGCCATCCAGGGGATCCGCTCCACCCGCTCTGCGGGCCAGGGTCAGAGGTCACCGAGGGTGAAGGGAGTCAGGGAAGCCCGTCCCATGCCCAGCCCCGCCGGGGTCCTCACCCTCCCTGGAGAGGGCGTCCAGGCCCACGCCAGGGTCGCTCAGCTTGATGAAGGGGCTGGTGCCCTCCGCCAGCCCCAGCCGGGCCAGCAAGATGTTCCGGCCACACACGTTACCGTGAACCAGGCTCTTGTCTTCCTGGGGGGAGGGGGGTGGAAAGGGGGCATGGCCAATGGGGGCTGCAGACCCCGCCCCCACCCCATCCCATGTGGTCCCCACAGAGACAGCCCAAGTGCAAAAGCCGATCATGGTCATATGAAGATCCCAATACAGTGACGTGACCACGGAGCACTGGGTGCCCGGTGGGTCCTTCCTGTTCTCCCAGAGCTAGTGGCTAGGGACAGAAGGCCAGAGGACTCCAAGGCTGTCCTGAAACCCAGGGCACGCATGCTCCTTCCCCAGGGCCTTTGCACTGGCTGTTCCCTCTGCCCGGAATGTGCTTCCACCAGATGCCCTCCCGGCTCCCTCCCTCATCTCCAGGTCACTTTAGTGAGGCCCTCCCCCAACCATCTATTTAAAACTTCATCTCGTCCCCAAACTGTAGCAACTCATCTCCACCCCGTTTTCCCCATAGCTCTTACTCCTTTCTAACATATTACGTAATGTACTTAATTATTCTTTCTCGTTTGTCCCTCCCAACTGAAATGCCAGCTCCCCGAGGACAGAGACTCCTGCCTGTTTTTCTCTGTTGTGTCCCCTGGGCCTAAGACAGAGCCTGGCATGCAGGGGGAGACTGGACCAGAAGGGGTGGGGAATGAATGGCAAGAGAGAGTGACAGAGGCAGCTGAGGCCAGGCCCCACAGGACCTGGGACACCAGGACGAGGAGCGAGGAGCTCTTGGGGGCGATGGGAGCCCCAGGGGGGTGTGAGCACAGGAGGTTCACAGAAAGCTCCCCCGGGGCCAACGTGTGGATTGGGCACGTGTGGAGACCTCGACACCCGATGCTGAGGCCACCCTGGCCCTGCCCACCGACCCAGGCCCCGCCCGCAGGCCACGCACCAGGTAGCTGAGGGCGCCGGCCAGCTGCTGGGCCACGGCCACCTTCCAGGCCATGGGCACGTGGCCCCTCTCCCGCCGCAGCCACACGTCCAGCGGCCCGTGCTCCACGTGCTCCATCACCATGATGTCTGGAAAGGCCCAGCCACTGCAGGGGCCGCCCACCCGCCTCCACCCTCCAGGGCACGGCGAGGGTTGGGGGGCCACAGGACGAAGGGGCTGGGACTGTGGGGGGAGGTGTCAGGCAGGGGTGTGTGGGGAGGGGTTCGGGACTGACTTTGGGGAGAGGAGAAATGCAGGATGGAGCATAGGGGAGGAGGAGGCAGAGGTGAATGGTGGCATCTGGGTCCATGATGGAGGCTGACGTGTTATTGACATAGGTGAGGGTGGGGCAGGGAACGGGGGTGGAACAAGTGAAAGCTGGAGCTGGAGGCTGGGGCGTGAGAGACGTTAGGACCTCACAGGGTCAGGGTGCCCGTCGAGTGGGAGGTAGGCAGGGTCGGCATGGAGGCCAGTGTTGGGGGCAAAGCGGGAGAGAGAGGCAGGGGGTGGAGGGCAGTGGGGCTGGGGGCTGGCTGGGGTTGCCCTTACAAGGAGTTTGGAGGTACACGCAGAGTGGGGGTAGATTGGGGGGTCGAGCAGGGGCTGAGGTCTCCGAGGATTGGGATGCCCACCAGGGCAGGGGTCTGCGTGGGGTCACAGCGCCGATGGGGTCAAGGATAGATGGGCGCTGGGTTAGGCGGAGTTTGGGACACAGGAGTGAGGGTGTAGGTGGACAGTGGGGTGTAGCCAGGGATCCGGGGTCCAGAGGAGGGTCACAGTGCAGCCAGGGCTCGAGGTCCAGGTTGAGGTCGGGGTTCTGCCCAGGGAGTGGGTATCATCGGGGGTGGGCCTGTAAACGGGGGGCTGGGGGCTACGGGCAGGGCCCACTTACTCTCGGAGCCGTGTACGCAGAGCCCGTGCACGAAGGCCAGGTGCACGTGGGAGACCTGGCTCATGAGGCTGGCCGTCTCGTAGAAGGCCTGTGGGGACGGGGCGGGTCAGGTGGCCGCAGGCCCTGACCCCTCATGCTGCCCGTCCCCTGGCCGCGCTCACTCACCAGGGCGATGTCATGGTGACTGGAGTCTAGCACCTTGAGGACCACTCGCAGCTCCTGCCCGCGACCCCCGCCGGGCATGGGGGGGGTCCCCGTCGTCTGCCTTGTCCTCCTCGGGGCCTCCGCCCTGCACTCGCAAGAGGCCCTCGTACACGTTGGTCCTTGTGCCCTGGCCCAGGTGCGACAGCTGCGGGAACACAGCCCGGAACAGCTCGAGGAGGACGGTTCAGGGCTGCCATGCCGGGTGCCCCCAGGGACCGCTGCCCGTCCACACCTGGGTGATGTCGTCCTGGCAGATGCGGTAGAAGCTGAGCTGGCTGAGGTTGAGCAGCCGGGGGCTGGCCCGAGGCCCCCGCATGATGATGAGGTTGGAGATCTCTGGGGGCGGGAGCGAAGTCACCGAGGGCTGGCGTCCGGGAGACCCCACCCGGCTCCGCGGCTCCCCCTGCCCCCGGCACCCTACCTCCTGGCCGTGGGAGGCAGCAGCGGCGCAGAGCGAAGTGGTCGGCGCCGGCCTGCAGGGAGCAGCCGTGCAGCGCGGCCCGCAGCTCGCGCACGCTGGGGAAGGTGCGGCCCCAGCCCTCCAGCTCGAAGGCCCCGGCCCGCAGCTCGATGGGGAACTTGCGCAGGCGCAAGGCCTTCATGCCGGGCGCCTGGGGTGGGCGGCAGGGGTGGGGGCGCTGAGCAGGGGTCCAGGCAGGGAGCGCACCCAGCCCCAGCCCAGGGCCCCCCCGCCCCAGGCCCACCTGGTCGCGCTGGGCCACCGTGAGGATGAGGCGGTTGAGGTGGCTGGTGCTCCAGTGGATGAGGTAGAGGCCCTCCTCTGGCTGCAGCTTGGCCAGCACGAATGGCTCCCTGGGGGGAAGGGGACAAGGGGACACTGCTGGACCAGTGCCTGGCAACAAGGACACAAAACCTGCACAGAGATGGGGCTAGCCCCGTGGCTGAGTGGTTAAGTTTGCGCGTTCCGCTTCAGCGGCCTGGGGTTCACCGGTTCGCATCCTGGGTGCGGATCTAGCACTGCTCATCAGGCCATGCTGAGGTGGCGTCCCACATAGAAGAACTAGAAGGATATATAACTAGGATATACACCTATGTGTTGGGGCTTTGGGGAGAAAAAAAAATACAGGAATATTGGCAACAGATGTTAGCTCAAGGCCAATCTTACTCACCACAAAAAAAAAAAAAAAATCCTGCACAGAGGGGCACACTCCCGGCTGGGACAAATGTCAGACACAGCTGCATATGTGGGGACACTGTGTCTGCACACACACACACGGATGTTACACTGTCACACCCATGAAAATTCACACAGAGACACAAGTGCCAGAGCAGACACACATTTGTGTGTAATGACTCTCAGACACCATCGCTGACAGTGACACACACAGACAGACAGGAAACAGGTGTCAGCTGCTGGATGGGCACATACCCAGCCACAGACACAGCTGCTCTCAACGGCCAGTCTATCACACACCCAAAGGATCACAGATGCAGTCACTTACTGGGTGTCACATGGGAGCACAGAAGCATCGATATCCAGACTCAGTGGTGACAACAGTCATGAGCACAGACAGGCACTTCGAAGGGCCACAGCCCCACGAGGCCAGAAATACACATGTGGTGGCTCACACGCTACCACAGACTGAATGTTTGTGTCCCCAAATCCATAGGTTGAAACCTAACCCCTAAGGGGATGGGATAAGGAGGCGGGGCCTTTGGGAGCTGATGGGGTCATGAGGGTGGGGCCCTCGTGAGCGGCATTAATGCCCTTACAGAAGAGACCCCGGAGGGCTCACTCGCCCCTCTGCCATGTAGGGACACAGGGAAAAGACTGCTGTCCGTGCCCCAGGAAGCCGGCCCTCGCCAGACAGCAGCCCTGCCAGCCCCTTGAACTTGGACTTCCAGCCTCCAGAACTGTGACAAATGACTGTTGGTTGTTTCTAAGCCACCCCATCTGTGCTGTTCTGTTACAGCACCCCGAAGGGACTAGGACACACGCTGACGTGGCCCTCAGGCCCCTGTATGGGTGGCAAACACCTCGCTGTGACTATAGACGCAGCTGTAGCCTTTTCGAGGTGAAATGGCCACTTCATCCTCCTCTGTGCGGGAACCAGGCTCATAGGGGTCCAACTTCTTAGCCACCCCAGGGGCCAGTCCCAGTGTCACAGGTAGGCTGGGGACACCCAGGCACAGGGCCAATGGCCAGACAAGCTGACAATCACCAACTCGGACCCGGCCACAGAAGGACGGAGACACACGCATCTGATGACCACATGATGACACTTCACATTCTCAGCCCCACAGGTCCCAACGGAATCGCTGAGACAGCGACCCACAAATACCAGGACAGATGGGCATCTGAATGGCCACCAGCATTTGCACCACACACGGCCCCACAAAAACCACCCATCCCGTCCCGTGAGAAAATGTGCGATGACAATTTTAAACACGGTCACTGGAGCAGTGACATGGCTGCATAGCAAGCAGGCTATTAAACATCGGGACGTGCACAGGGACAGTCCCAGACCCAGTCCTCTCAGCACGATCCGCCACCCATGCCATCACAGGTGCCCTCTCTCTCTGCATAATCCCCGGTGTGCACACTCGCAGGTGTGCACACACTTAAAACCCGCATGCACTCACACACACCCACAGTGCCCAGAACTCATGGTCCAGCTGGCAGCCATAGCTGCAGCCGGTGCCACCCGCCTGCCTTCTGGGCACTCACAGCAGAGGGCCGTGGATACCGTCCTGGATGCTCATCACCAGCCGTGGAGGGGCCACCTGGTGGCACAGGTAGTGGCTCGAGTCGGCTGTCAGGCGGAAATAGCCATCCACCAGCGACACCAAGGACAGGGCCAAGGCCCGGGAAGGCAGCGTCAGCTCCTGCAGGCCGGGGGGACATCAGTTGGGCATGGCAGGCCGGAAGCGCCCCCACCACCCCGCTGACTCCCAGCCCCGGGCCCCACCAGGCATCTGTTGTCCTGACAGTGGATGCTGACGTGGCGTTCTTTGAGCACCACATGGGTGATGTCCTGGAAGTCACAGAAGTAGGTCCATGGCACCTCCCGCGGCCTGTCCACTGGCTGGTCGCCCACCTCTTGGGCCTTGGCTTTCTTCCCGGATGGGCCAGCACCAGGATTCCTGTTGCTGTCACCGCCACTGCCACTGGGACCCTGGAAACACAGCACGTGGGGTGGGTGGATGGAGCAGGGCCTATGCCTGTGTAGAGTCCCCCTGACATTCACCCTGGGGACACATGGGAGCTGGAGGGACTGCACAACCTCCTAAGGCATCCCCTCAGCGAGTCCTGGTGTCACAGGTGGGATATGGGACGCACACCCAAGAGATACCCATGCCAGAAGCCGGAACCCGGGGAAAGGCAGAGGAGGAGCTGAGATGCCAGAGAAAAGGGTTCCCCAAAGGGGCAGACCCCAGAAATCAGGTCCCCAGGGGGCAGGCAGGCAGAGGACATTCCACAAGAAACACACCCGGGGGACAGACAGACACAGCCACGGCCAAGGTTGAACAGGAGCCCCCGCCCCAGCCCCCCCTCCCCGTACCCCAAGACGGGAACAGATGCCCGCTCACCTCTGCCTGCACCGGCCGCCACTGGATGCCACCGGTGCCTGTCACTAGCACCTCGTGGGTAGGGGGTCCCGCAGCAGCCTCGGGCCCGGGGTCCGGGGGGGCGTGCCCGCTGTCCCCGATGTAGTAGGGGTCCCCCTCGGCCTGGGCCAGCAGCGCCAGGTGGCACACGGGCACGCGCTCCGAGCCGAAGCGGGGCGCCAGGCGCTCGAGCGTGGCCAGGTACTTGACCATGACGACCTGCTGGCACAGGCAGCCCGGCTGGAAGGCCCGCAGGAAGCGGCGGAAGATGCTGCGCAGGCGCAGGCGCGTGAGCGCGCTGTGCTGGCGGATCTGGCGGCGGAAGGAGCGCGGGATGCAGTCCTGGAAGCTGCGGAAACCCGAGGACACGCGGTCAGGAGCCCGGGCGGCGGGCCCCCTAAGCTCTCTGAGCCTCAGCTGCCCCGTCGAGAAAAAAGGCAGGCACAGCCACTGGAGGAGACTATGGGACTGAACCCCCATCTCTGGGGCCACTTCCTTAAGCTCTAAAGGGCTGTGACTTCTCGTCTGTGAGATGCGATCAACAGGACACACCTCGAGAGCCGATGAGAAGGTCAGGACCAATGATTGGCACATAATAAGGGCAAGTGTCGGTGTTATTATTACTGGAGAAGTCGCTATTGCTTGTTTTGTTAATAGTATGATCATCCATACAGGCACAGCTCTGGGAGGCCCCTCTGCCCCTCATAAAGCGCCCCACCCCCCCCACCCCCCCCCCCCCCCGCCTCCGGCCCCTTCCCCCCGGTGCTGGGCCTGCAGCCGACCACCAGGATGCCCACTGAGATCACAGGCTTCCCAGCCTCAGTCTCCGCGTCCCCAGCCTTCACGCCAATCCCTTGACCAGAGGGATCCTCTGGCTGTCTCCCGCGATTGCTTCCAAGCCTTCCAGGGCTCCCTAGGGCCCTCGGGAAAAGGCCCGATTAGTGCCTGGCCCACTCCTCGTGTACTCGCCCAGTCGCATTCCAAATTCAGTTCCCTGGAGACAGGCCTTTGCCGCTTTCTGCCTCTGGGCCTTTGGATGTGCTGTTCCCTCTGCCTAGAACACTTGCTGGGTAAAGCCGACTCAACCTTCAGGTCTCAGCAGCAATGTCACCTCCCCAGGGAAGCACCCTGGGCTTCAGGGTCCCAGCCCCAGTCCTCCAGTGATAACACAACACAGGCTGAAAACCATGTGCTTTAAGAAGAACCGCTGGTCTGGAAATCCCCAGCTCTCCTGCTGCCTCCTCCAGGCAGTGTGCCCTGATTGCCCCAGCCTTTACTGCAGTGGAAGGGAGCAGAGCTGGCTCCCAGCAACTCGGACTCCTGCCTCCTTCCTTCCCTTGAATTCTTGGGAGTCCTCCAAGCTCACTCTGCTCCAGCCACACTTCCTCCAACATATAAGGTGGCCCCAGAGCCTTTGCACTGATTGTGCCCTCTGTAGAGAACGCTCTTCTCCCAGATGCCCACATGGCCCCCTGCTTCACTTCCTTCAGATCTTTGCATTTGAATGTCACCTGCTCAGTGAGGAACTGCCTGACTCCCCAGTTTTAAATTGTACGCCCCTCACTCCCTGATGGTCCCCTTCCTCCTCTTCCTGCCTAACTTCTCCCCATTTGCATTTATCAGCACCTAAAACACTGAACCTTTTACTTTTGTATTTTGTCGATTGCCTGTCTCTGGAATGAATGAAGGCACGGCAGTATGCAAGGTCTACCCTGGCTCCCAGATGCTCAGGCATTTCCATCCACCTATGCAGTATCCCCACCCCCCCATTCCCAGACACCTGATCTTCTTGGCCACCTTCTCCACGGGGACACCGCGGCAGAGAGCGAGGTGGCAGAGGTGCAGGAAGGCCATGCCCAGGCTTTCGTTCTTAAAGTGGTGGATCTCCTCCTCACTTGACAGCTCCCACAGCGATGCCACATCGTTCACAAACTCGTGCTTGCCCTGGGGATGGGGGAGTCAGGCAGAAAAGAAAGCACGAGAACCTGTTCATTCCCCCAGAAAATGAAGGACTCCTCATTTTCTGGAAAGGCCAAATACACAGGATGCATACCTCCTCTGCCCAACCTTATGCCTGTGGCAGACATCACTAATCGATCACAGCACGCTTTCCCATGCCATCCTAAAAGTCTCAGAACCCTTTGGTTCAGGCAGCCAAAGGATCCCAGATAGAATGAGTTGAAACCTATCAGCTAGAGTGAACTGGGGAGGGAAGTGGGGGCTCCTCAGTTGCCCCCAAGCCCCCCACAAACAGTCCCGCCTCCCAGCCCTGCTCGCACCTGCTCGAAGAGGTACTCAAAGGAAGCTGAGTCCAGGAGCTGCATGCCCTGCTCTGCCTGTCCGGAGTGAGCCTCGGCCCCCGGGGGCCCGCAGCGGTACACGGCTGGCTCCTGCGGATTCATGCCATGCCAGTTCCGGAAGTAAAACCTGCAGGGAGGGAGGGGTGCCGCCAGGGCTTAGCAGCTCCAGGAAGGGGGTGTGCTGGGGAGAGTGGGGGCAGAACGAAAGGGGACCCGCTTTCCAAGGGGCCTTCCCCGACCTCATGCGGAAGTGCAGAGTCAGGCTTGTGTCTCCAGAGACCTCCAGGATGTGGTTCGGAGGCAGCCAGACCTGGGCCTGGGCATCAAAGAGGGCGAAGAGGTTGAAGCATGGTGGGGTGATGCCTGGAACGGGGTGGGATGAGGTCAGGGGTCAGCGTCTGCTGCCATCTGCCCCAGATGCTCCAAACCTGCTGTCTCCCTTCACTAGCCCTCCCTGGGCCTCCTCCCCTGCCCACAGGGGACCATGCAATATGGCGACCAGGCTGAGGCCTCACAGGAGACTACATTTCCCAGCATCCCTTGCAGCTAGGATGCAGCCATTGGACCACTTTCTGGCCAATGGGATATGGGCAGAAGGGATGCGCATGTTTCCAGGCATCCAAATAAATCCTCCTGCCATCTTCCCTGGTGTGTCTGCTGGTGAAACTACAAAACAGAAATGAACCATGCGACCTGCCTTAGGTTTTAGGCACTTTCACTGTCTTTCTTTTTTGCTGAGGAAGATGCATGTCAATCCTCCTCTACTTTTTAGTATGTGGGCCGATAGCACAGCATGGGTGCTAACAGAGCAGTGTAGGTCCGCGCTTAGGAACCTAACCCAGGCCGCTGAAGGGGAGCATGCTAAACTTAACCACGAGGCCACTGCGGCTGGTCCCACCTTCATTGTCCCAACCCAGGACAATACAGGGGGCTGCTTGTTACTGCAGCAAAACCCATTGTAGATGGACTGACACAACTTTACAAACTTGCCCTTTGCCTGATTTCTTGCTCAACTCTGGCCCTGAAGAAACATCCTAGGACTTCCTTGCGGTCTCCCCTGGGATATCCCAAGCCCCCTTAAATGTGCCTGGTTCCAAACAGATCTCATCCGAGGTCCCCAAACTTGCCCCGCCTCTGCTCAGTTCTTTAAGCCACGACTTGGTCCTTCTCAACTGCTCCCATCCTGTCACATCAGATCGAGGACAAGTCCTGCCCTTTCTGCATCCTCCATCCCTCTGGGACCCACTCGATTCCTTTAAAGCGAAAGCCCAGCCCCACGCCAGCCTCCAGACTTGCCACCATTCCCCACACCGGCCACCCACGGTGCCACTTATACACATCACTTAAAAACTTTATCGAAAATAGTCCATTCAGAAGAATTTCTAATCACCTAAATACCAGCCACCAGATAATGAAAGAAAACCTGGCAAGTGCAACGGAAGCTCCCTCCCACATCCACCTCCTTTCCCCTCCCGTGAAGAGCTAACCACACTCTCGAAGTAGAATTTATCATTTTCGTATCCTCCATGACCTCGTCTAGAATGATACAAACTCTAAACGCGGTATTATAAGTGGCCTTCTGCAATGTGCTTTTTCACACTCCAACAGGTTTTAAAGCTTTACACGTGATATGTGTAACTTAGGTTAAATTCCCTTTTCCTGGCTGTATAGTATTCCAGGGTTAGACCATATTGTGATTTATTTGTGCATTCTCTTGTAGAGGGGCTATGAGATGATCTCCTGTTTTCTCTAAGATAAATGAGGCAGCTCTGAATATTCTCGTATGCGTCTCCTGGTGCACTTGAGCTAAGTAAGAGTCTGTGGGCACATTTCTAGAAGTGGAACTGTGTGACCTCAGAGGATATCCATCTCAGCCACATTAGATGAGACCAAACTGCTCTCCAAAGTCGCCATATCCAAGTGTACTGCCTGCCACAGAGGGAGAATGCCTCCCTCAGAGACAACTTCCTAAAGAACCAATCGGACTGTTTCACTCTCTGGCTTAAACCTTCCGTGGCTCCCCATTGCCCCCTGAGAAACAACCCCCTCAGCACAGAATAACCTGGACCTGGACCCTGACAATTATGTTCTGCTTTCAATTCCTACTTCCTCTTTCAAACAAACACTCCAGTTACTCTTGAGGTCTTTTGCTTCCTCAAACGGATCAGATTTTCTGGGCCCTCTGCCAGGCTTGCTTCACGTCACCCAGCAAACCTGTTCGAGTTCTTTAAGAATCAGCCTTCTGATTCTACAGAACAGTCTGTTCCCCTCATGGCAGCCAGACGGCCCCTCTGACACCTGAGGCCAGTCATGTCCTTCATGGCTCCTGCCTCACTTGGAGTGAAATCCACCAAAGTCCTCCTTGAGGCTCTGAGGCCCTGCACCACCTGCACCGTTACCTCCCTACTCCATGCTCCCCTTCACTCACTCCACTCCAGCCACACTGGCCTCCTCACTGTTGCCAGCAAATTCCTACCTCACGGCCTTTGCACTTACTGCTCCCTCTGCCTGGTCCCCTCTTCCCCCAGATATCCCCGTGGTCCCCTTCCTTATCTCTTTAAGTTTTTAATTTTTGGCCATCATCTGGCCTCCTCGCTGGTTTTCTTCTTTATTGTGTTTCTTGCTGATTTTCCTGGTGGAATAGCACCTCCACCAAGGTGCTCACTCAAGGTCTGCAGAAGGAAGAAGCAGGTGGATAGATGGAAGGCCCAGCTGCTGCAGCACCCCAGCCCTGCCACGGGACTCACCGACTTTGTGAGCAACGTGGATGCAGACCTCCTCCGCGGTCAGTGTGCCCTCGCTGAAGGTGACCCAGGGCTCCCCGCCGCCGGGGCCAGCCCAGTGCAGAAGTACCTTCAGGCCTCCCCTGGTGGCCATAGCCTGAGCTCCATCCCCATGGGGCTCGCTGCCCCTGGCGGTGGCCCCCCAGTGGCACAGAGGCATGCTCTTGACAGCTGGGGGGCTGAAAAGGGACAGCCCGTCAGTCCCCAGGCCTCAGGCTGGAGGGTCCTTTTAGCACCTCGACATTCCACCCGTCCAGACTGAGGCGCGAGGGAAAGATTCCAGACCCCTCTTGCTGTACCTCAGGCACCCAATTCCCCTCCCTGAGCCTCAGCTTCCACATCTGTTCAGTGGAGCTGGAGGATGCGTCCCCAACAGTAACAACCCGAACCCCCTTTATTGGACAAATTTGCACCCATACGAAAATTTGCTCTGAACCCGCCTTCCCAAAATAACCAGGCAGGCAGGCGTGGTCAAACAGACCTGGGGCCGAATCCTGACTCTCCCTGTGTCAACTCAGGCAAGTCACTTGGCCACGCTGGGCCTCAGTTTCCCCATCTGGAAAATGGAGATGCTGAGAGCGTTGCCATGAAAAGATGCTGGTGACATTTCAACGCAGTTCTGCATGTTACACGTTTAGCACGGACCTTGAAACAGGCATGAAAAAACAAGCATGAGGAAAAAATAAGAATAGAATTATTATTATTCATCAGGTCGGTATTATTCATCAGGTCATTATTATTCATCAGATCGTTCTTCATCCTGAGCGTTTTTCTCTTTCAGGCTAAGATTCCTGCCTTCCACGTCCACCCTCATGAGCCCCCAAGTCCCTGCCGACTCCCCGGAGCCTAGGAGGGGTTGTGTTCTGCTCTCTCTCCCCAAATCCAGCTCTGGGACTTTTCCAGAGCCCGGCCCGGGGCCCAAGCCTCCTGAGGCTCCAGTATCTCCAGGGCGGGGCTGTCAGGGATGTCACGGATGTTCCTGAATTAAGACAGTGACCGAAAGGGAGACTTGTAATAGCACAGGGACAGATTCCTCAGGCATCAGCTCTTCTCGGAGCCTCTCTCCCCATCTGGAAAATGGGGATCTGACAATTTCGCCCTCAAAGGGTTGTTCGCGGGATTCAATGAGATGAGGCAGGGAAAGCGCCGGGACAGGGCCCGGTATGCAGTAAGCGCCCCGTAAATGTCCGCTATTATGATCTACTAACGTGAGAGACAACATCGTGGGCATGGGGCTTTTGGGGTCCCCATCTCCTCCTTCCCCGTTCCCATTGGGCCCCGACCCGGCCTTGAGGATGGGGCCGGGGTGACATCTGCACCCCACACACCCGAAACCTCCAAACCCAGCTGGCAGGGGTGGGGACCGCGATGTGCACCCACCGGGCGTCGACGAGTCAGGAGGGTGCTCCGATCCACCTCTTGCCAAACGCAGCCAGCCCCGCGCCTCCCGCGGCCGCATTCCTCCCGACGACCTCCGGGCGTGCCCGGTCCGCGCCCCGCTACAGGCTCACCAGTCCCGGGCCTCCAGCTTTGACCCGTGGCCCCGCCGCCAGGGTAGCCGCCGCTTGATCGCCGCCGAGAAGCCGCCTCCCATTGGCCGCCTGTAACGGGCACTTTCATTGGTGATCGCACTGCCCCCTCGCACGTAACCATTGGTCCTGTCGCTGTAACAGCAGCGCTCCTATTGGTCTCTGGCCTCAATTTTTTTTCGCTCAACCGCGATTGGCTGGAGGACGGCACCCGGAAGCGCTGCAGCGTCCGCGATTGGCTGCCGCGGGATGGGCGGGGATGCGGAAGAGGGTGACCCACACCGGCGGGCGAGAGAGTGTAGCCTTCCATGGGCACCGCGACCCCAAATGTCTGCGAAGCCAGGCTTCCGGACCTGACCCTGGTGCAGGTCGCATGTCCTCACCCCGGCGATCAAGGATGCAGCCGGCCGCCATTCGATCCTGCAACCCCCCTGCCATACGGCTCCCCATTCCGTCCTGCCTCTCTTCCCCGGGCCGACCCGCCTCGCCCACCTGTTCACTTCGCTTTCCTGATCGGCTGCAGCGCTGGCCTCTGAGGCCCGCTTGCTGTCAAGGGAGCAGCTTGCACGTCCCACCGGATCCGAGTTCTGATCCCCACACAGAAAGTCGCTGCCATTTACTGAGAAGGCTCTGCGCTGAGCGTTTTACACGCATTATTTCATTTGATCGTCATTCTTCCCATCTCTCAGAGAAGGAAACTGAGGCACAGAGAAGTGACAAAGACTCTCCTTGACCAAACTTAGTCCTCTGAGCGCTCTTCTCCACTAGCCCTCAACCTTGGCCCCAGTCCTGGCATTGGCCTGCCCTGTCCAGGCTGAGCAAAGAAGTCTTCTAAGTCATCCCCCCACCTTTGATGTATAAGACAGAAGATCAAGTTCTTCATCCCCACCTTTGAGTCTGTGGTCTCTCTCCCTCCCTCTCTCTCTCTCTCTTTTTTTTTTTTTTATGAGGAAGATTGGCCCTGAGCTAACATCTGTGCCTATCTTCCTCTATTTTGAATGTGGGGCACTGCCACAGCATGGCTTGACAGTGATGTGTAGGTGTCCACACCTGGGATCCAAACCAGTGAACCCCGACCACCGAAGCGGAGCGTGCAATCTCAGCCACTGTGCCACCGGGCATGCCCCCATGGCCTCTCCTTAGCAAGACTCTTGTTAGGTCAGTTTAGCAAGAATCCCCCTGCCCTTGATGTCTTCTGTTAGTAGTTTTCCATGCATGAACCCCCTCTCCCTGCTCTTTGGCAGTTCCCAGCTGTCTTTGCTGCCTTCACAGTTGAGGCGGATTGTCAACAGAAACGAGGCAAGGAAAGTGTAACCACAGGCACTCCAGGACCAGTTCAACTGACTCCACCTCTTATCAACACAGTGATTAAGAATTGTTTTTCAGAAAAACTGCAAAGTCATGTAGCCAGAGCATGCCTGAAAGAAGAAATTGTGACCTGAAATAACCTCAGAACTAAGACCCTCCTCCCCACGGAACCCAAGGACCGGGAGCAGAGTGGGACTTGAAAGTCGGACTCTTTACAGGAAAGAGGGGTCCCTCATCCAGGAAGATCCGATGTTAAAATTCCTTCCCTGCCCTGTCATAGATGTTTAGAAATAATAAATAAATACTCAAAGCCCACCGATCAAGATCTGTCCCACCAGCGTTTCCGTGTGCCAGCCTGTTCTCCTGAGTCTCTGAAATTTCACCCCAAATCCTGAATCGGGGAGACAGGTCTGAGGGCAAACGCCCCCTGTCTCCTGGCAGATCCATCTCACAGAGTAAAGGCTGATTTCTCCTCCAAAGGCTGATGACATAATTAACTGGCTTGTTTATGTGCATTGGGCAGAGAAGCCCAATTTTGTGCAGTAACTGAAAGAGCTGTTGAAAATCTGATCCATAACTAAACAGCCTGTCAAACGCTTTCCAGACAAGGAGAAAACTCAGTGTGCTGTTTTTCAGAAGTTGATGTCCTTGTTTTGGCAGCAGTTGCCATCCTTCAGGCAAACGTGGGTTGCCCGGGGAGCCCTGCAAATCACTCCAGCTCTAAGGGTCCGAAGGCTACCTTGGACCCGTTATGTAATGACATGTTCCTTGACCTTGTTATGTAATGGCACGTTACATTGAAGTTGTTATGTAATGTGGGCATGCACATGCTCCCTGATTGGGCCCAGTTGTTACACAGTCGTAACTTATCCTCTGCACTCTGGCCTATAAAGGCTCCTCCAGCGGGGGAGGGGTGCACTGCTTTAGGAGCTGTCCCCCATGTTCTCCATTGCTCGTTCAAGTAATAAACCTTTCTTCACCCACTTCAGCCTCGGTTATGCTTTTTGGCTCAGCACTCACCAAGAGACGGACCCACTGAGTGCGGTGACAAGCCCTCTCTTCCACATTGTGGTAGTCCTGAATAAAGTCTTCCTTACCGTCTTAATGAGCGTCCAAATAATTTTTTCTTTAACGGAGATCAAGTGACTTTCCCGGGTCACAAAGCACAAAAGGGCAGAGCCAGGTTTCTTTCTGGACTTGGAGCCATAACGGCTGTGGCTGCTCCTCTCTGAGTCTGAGAAAATAGGGGAAAAGCAAACTCTTCCTCACAGGGCAGCTGTGCAGATTCAGGGTGAAGTTGCAGATAGAGACTCATCCTGGCGCCTGGTGGGTAGTGAGTGCCAGGACCCTGGGACCTGGGGAGTGAACAGTGTTCATCCTGACAAGGGGATAATATGCAGCTGGGAAAAAAAATAAGGGCTCTGTCTTGGTGTGGAGACATCTCCAAAGTATCTATATATTTCATGATAAAAGAGAGGCGGGGCCAGCTCCGTGGCCAAGTGGTTAAGTTCGCGTGCTCCACTATGGCGGCCCAGGGTTCGGATCCTGGGTGCAGACATGGCACTGCTCATCAGGCCACGTTGAGGCAGCATCCCACATGCCATAACTAGAAGGACCCACAACGAAAATATACAACTATGTACTGGTGTTGGGGAGAAGAAGGAAAAAAGAATGTATTTTATTGTGGTGCTCATGCCACCTTTGGAAGGATTCAAGAGAAAAATGGAAATATTGGTTAGTTCAGGGAGAGAAATCTTAGGGTCCTCCTTGAATTTCTCATTTCTCTCACACCCCACTCTGGTTCATCAGCGAAATATTCCTGCTTCTCACACCTCCCCATCCAGTCTCCATGATCATATGCTTGGACCAGTGCAGTAGCTTCTGTCCTGTTTGAGAACTCACCCCCTGCAGTCTGTCCTCCCTGCATTGCCCGGCGTGCACCTGTAAGCGCCTGAGTCAGGCCATGTGCTTCACCTGCTCAGAACCCTCCTTGGCTCCCACCTCACTCAGGAAAAGTCCAACCTCTTTCTGTGGCCCACACGCCCTGCATGACCTGCCCCAGCACCTCCCTCTCTCCCTCTCACTCACTGTGCTTCTGCCACATGGGCCTCCTTGCTGCTCCTCCAACACACCACACACAGTCTGGCCTCAGGGCCTTTGCATCCGCTGCTCTGTCTGCCTGGAATACACTTCCTCAGATATTTTTATAACTCTTCACTGGACTTAGATCATCAAACACTAAATTACTGTTTTGTGCCCTTTTTGACTTTATAAAAATATATTATACTGCACATGTCCTTCTGCTGTTACAGCACAAAGTTGGGGTTCTCTTGCCAATTATTACAGCATCAGCTTTATTGCTAGATCGATGGGCAAGGAGCCAGGGGCACGTGCTCTCCAGTCTGTCTCCCCAATCCAGGGCTGGGGCCGAATTTGTGGGACGAAGGGCAGAGCAGTCTGAAGTGTGGAGACAGATGATCGGAGGTGAGAGAGGCGGGGCGACTGATGGTTCTGCGCAAGCGTGGTCGAGCTCCGTGGCCCTTCGTAGGACACGTGTTCATAAAATGGTGATGTCAAGGGTGACAGCCCCTTGATATTAAAAGGGTCACTTCTCAGGCATTTACACAGGCCCAGTTGATGGGTTGGTGGCCTCAGCCCGCCTGAACCAGACAGGGGCAGTTCCTCAGTTCCTGGAAAACTGCTCTGATTTACACTGTTGATAAGATGGGGTCAGCTGAACTGGTCCGGGGGTCCCGAGGTTACACTGCCACTTAATGCTATTTATTCAACATACATTTTTTTTTTTAAAGATTTTATTTTTTCCTTTTTCTCCCCAAAGCCCCACGGTACATAGTTGTATATTCTTCGTTGTGGGTCCTTCTAGTTGTGGCATGTGGGACGCTGCCTCAGCATGGTTTGATGATCAGTGCCATGTCCGTGCCCAGGATTCGAACCAACAAACACTGGGCCGTCTGCAGTGGAGCACGCGAACTTAACCACTCGGCCACGGGGCCAGCCCTCCTCAACACACATTCTTGAGACGAGATCCATCCACGCTGATGCAAGGGGCTCTAGAACACTCCTTTTCTCTGCTGTATCATATTCCCACTGGACAGAACAAGAGCTCAAAACTTAACTGTCCATTCTCCTGGCGGCGGCCTTTTATGCGGCTTCCAATTTTGTTGCCAAAGGGAACATTCTTGCGTGTGAGGGAACACACGGGCTCAGTGGCTTGTGCCGGCCTTGACACAATCTCATCTTCACCGATGTCGATGACGGTGCCCACAGCCTGATGTGTGGGGTAGAGAATTGTAACGCTGTTGAAACGCACAAGCCCAAGAGCCTCTTCTGCTAAGATAAGGGCCCTGACGGGGGAGGAGAGGGTCCTGGAGGAGTGGGAATACTGGGCAGACAGAAGAGTCTGAGAACCTTGAACCCATAACACCCCTTGTCCGAAAGACCTGGCCTTTCCACGTGTGCTATCGGGATATATAAGACAGATATTTGGTGATTCCTGGAACAGAGCTTCTTTTTTTGTTTGTTTGTTTTTGACGAAGATTAGTCCTGAGCTAACTGCTGCCAATCCTCCTCTTTTTTGCTGAGGAAGACTGGCCCTGAGCTAACATCCGTGCCCATCTTCCTCTACTTTCTATGTGGGATGCCACCACAGCATGGCTTGCCAAGCGGTGCCATGTCCACACCCGGGATCCGAACCAGCGAACTGGGGGCCGCCAAAGTGGAACGTGGGAACTTAACCTCTGTGCCACCCGGCAGGGCCCCATGGAACCGGGCTTCTAAAAACCTGAGTGAAAGGGGTAACAGGGGCAAGATTTGTTACACTATTTGGCTCTAATCCCTGGTTCCTGGCTCAGAGCTCCTAAAATTCTAGGAATTTTCCGAGTGATAGTGATGACAGGAACATCTTCTGTAATTCATAATAAGCCTGGTCAACGAAGCACGAGTTTATGCTAATGAGGCGACTCTCGGAGGCGGGCTGTTGCCCCCAGGAACCAACCAGGGGATTAGAGGGATGGTCGGCCCCCACCTCCATCCGGGGACCGAGAGGGGTGGGGCTTGAGTTCAATCCCCAGTGGCCAATGGTTCCGTCAGTCATGCCTGCGGAATGAAACCTCCATAGAAACCCCAAAGAACAAGATCTGGAGACTTTCAGGCCGGTCAACGCATCCACGTGCCTGGGGGTGACACAGCCCAACTCCACGGGGACAGAAGCCCTTGTGCTCAGGACCCTTGCCACCTCGCCTTCTGTACGTCTTCCTCTGGCTGTCCATCTGTATCCTTTATCACATCCTTTAGAATAAACTGATGAGGTGCCGGCCCGGTGGCGCAGCGGTTAAGTTCGCACGTTCCGTTTGGCAGCCCGGGGTTTGCGGGTTCAGATCCCGGGTGTGGACATGGCACCACTTGTCAAGCCATGCTGTGGCAGGCGTCCCACATATAAAGTAGAGGAAGATGGGCTCGGATGTTAGCTTGGGGTCAGTCTTCCTCAGCAAAAAGAGGAGGATTGGCAGCACATAATACCTCAGGGCTAATCTTCCTCAAAAAAATAAACAAGTACGCAGTCCTCTTTCCGCGGCTTATTTTGCTCCTACTCGCGGCCGCGCGCACGCCGCGAAGTGACGTGAACAGGCCCCGCCCGACCCACCACGCCGCAGCCGTTTCGGAGCTCGGGACTCCAAAATGGCAGAGCAACTTTCTCCAGGAAAGATGACAGAGCAGGCGTGCACCTTCCTCTTCAAAAAGCCTGGGCGGAAAGGGGCTGCAGGCCGCAGAAAGCGCCCAGTCCGCGACCAAGAGCGCGGAGACAGCAGCAGCAGCAGCGGCGAAGAAGGCAGCACTGTGGTTCGCCCGGAAAAGAGGGCGACCCACAATCCGATGATGCGGAAGACCCGTGGCAGTGGTAAACAGAAGGCGGCTTACGGGGACTTGAGCAGCGAGGAAGAGGAGGAGAAGGAGCCCGAGACTCTCGGCGTGGTCTATAAGTCCACCCGCTCGGCGAAACCCGTGGGGCCAGAGGATATGGGGGCGACTGCTGTCTACGCGCTAGACGCAGAGAAGGAGCGCGACGCACAGGCCATCTTTGAGCGCAGCCAGAAGATCCAGGAGGAGCTGAGGGGCAAGGAAGATGACAAGATCTATCGGGGAATCAACAATTATCAGAAATACATGAAGCCCAAGGATACGTCTATGGGCAATGCGTCCTCCGGGATGGTGAGGAAAGGCCCCATCCGAGCTCCCGAGCATCTACGCGCCACCGTGCGCTGGGATTACCAGCCCGACATTTGTAAGGACTACAAGGAGACTGGCTTTTGCGGCTTCGGAGACAGCTGCAAATTCCTCCATGATCGTTCAGATTACAAGCATGGGTGGCAGATCGAACGTGAGCTTGATGAGGGTCGCTATGGTGTCTATGAGGACGAAAACTATGAAGTGGGCAGCGATGATGAGGAAATACCATTCAAGTGTTCCATCTGTTGCCAGACCTTCCAAAACCCAGTTGTCACCAAGTGCAGGCATTATTTCTGCGAGAGCTGTGCACTGCAGCAGTTCCGCACCACCCCGCGCTGCTATGTCTGTGACCAGCAAACCAATGGCATCTTCAATCCAGCGAAAGAATTGATCACTAAACTGGAGAAGCATCGAGCTGCGGAAGAGGGCGGTGCTTCCGATTTCCCAGAAGACCCCGATGAGGGTCCAATTCCCATTACTTAGTTTTCCCGTTATTCTCAAATCTCAAAATAAATATTTTGTTTTGGAAATCTCAAAAAATAAAAATAAATAAAAAAATAAAATAAAATAAACGAGACCTAGGTAAATGTTTCTGTAAGTTTTGGGAGCCTCTGTAGCAAATTATTGAATCTGAGAAGGGGGGTCATAGCAACCCCCCATTCAGAGCGGTCGGTCAGAAATAGAGGTGACAAACGGGGACTTGAGATTGGCATCTGAAGTGGGGGACAGCCTTGTGGGACCGAGTCCTCAACCTGTGGGGTCTGCACTAACTCCGGGTAGTCAATGTGAGAACTGAATTGAACTGTAGGACACCAAGTTGGTGTCCACAGAAAATTGGAGAATTGCTTGGTGTGGAACCTCACATTGGGTGTCAGAAGAGCTGTGAGTAGAGAAACAGTTTTCTTTCACTGTGCGTTAAAAAAAAACTTTTAGGGGCTGGCCCCATGGCTGAGTGGTTGAGTTCGCGCACTCCGCTGCAGGCGGCCCAGTGTTTCGTTGGTTCGAATCCTGGGCGCGGACATGGCACTGCTCATCAAACCACGCTGAGGCAGCGTCCCTCATGCCACAACTAGAAGGACCCACAATGAAGAATATACAGCTGTGTACCGGGGGGCTTTGGGGAGAAAAAGGAAAAAGTAAAATCTTTTAAAAAAAAAACAAAAACACTTTTATGGGGCTGGCCCGGTGGTGCAGCAGTTAAGTTTGAGTGCTCTGCTTTGGTAGCCCAGGGTTCACTGGTTCGGATCCTGGGCGCAGACCTACACATCGCTCACGAAGACATAGTGTGGGGGCATCCCATATAGAAGAACTAGAAGAACTTACAACTAGAATATACGTCTATGTATTGGGGCTTTGGGGAGAAAAAAGAGGAAGACGGGCAACAGATATTAGCTCAGGGCCAATCTTCCTCACCAAAAAAAACCCCACAAAGAACAGAAACAAAAACCAACTACCCAGGCCAAGATAGAAACCCTCACCACTCCCCCAGAGGGTCCTCAGTCTGAATCAGCAACCCCATCTCTCTGTCCCTTCGCCTGCTTATTTTTCTTTGTGGCCTTTATGACAACCTGACATTTCCCTGGAAGTTTCTTGGAGTCCTGATTTTAATGCCTGATTCCATTCTAGAATGTCAGCTCCATAGTGAGGGGTCTATGTGGTTCTCCACTGTGTCCACAGCACCTGGAATCGTGCCTGGTATCCAGTAGGCACCTAAGAACCTGGTGAGCGAATGGCCCAGGGAGCCATCTGGGCCTGAGCTGCTGTCCTGCCCACTGGCCATGGCCTTCGGCCTCAACTTCCTCTCTGCCACTAGGGGTGTGGCTGCAGGAAGCTGGTGGTGCCAGATTCCTCAACAGCCAGAGCAGCAAGGTGGGGCGGCCTCTGCTGGGGCCTCTGCTGGGCCCAGAGGCTGAACCACAGAGGGCTGGATGGTCCGGGACCCAGTTTCCACCAGCTGAGGAAAAACCCACAGGAAATACCGAGTGAGGTGACTAGTAACAGCAACAGTGATCACAAGCCCAGGAATAACAACAAATTCCAGAAATAGCTCCCATTGTCCCAGCCTGGACGCTGGGCCCAGGGCTGCGGACTCAGAATTCTCTGAGCTCTCAGTTTCTTTCAACCACAGAGGCTGCTGGAAAGGCTGGCGTGTGGCCCCAGGGCCCTTGGCCTCCTTCTAGAACTCCTCCCTCACAGACGGGGTCCAGGCCCAACAGGAAGGCTGGGGTCACCCCACCACCAATGGGGTTTACCCAGGACGGAGGGGGGTTCCCAGACGGGGACTTTCCGGGTTAAAATTGGGACAGGCCTGGGCAAATCAGGACAGTGCCCACCCTGCCCCAGCGGGTTTTCAGGAGGAAGTTAGAACTGGGGGATCCCCCGGGAGGGCTGCAGGGAGGGGCCTCTCCGAACTCCCGGCAGACCAGGGAAAAGCCAAGAGCTGGCGAACTAAAAACAAAGTCCCTTTGTGTCCTGTCCAAGGGGAGGGTTCAGGGGAGAGTCGGCCCGCTCCCCAAAACAGTCTTGAGTCCACCAGTGAATCCGAGGAAGTTCCACGCCTTTGGGGAACACGGCGTCTAGAAAATTCCCACGAGCTGCGGACGCGACATTCTATGCTGGTCTCGAGAGGACACAAGGGAGTTACACACACAAGGCCTGGAGCCGGAAGGTCTGGGTTCAAATCCCAGCTTAGCCACTGTGTGATCCTGGGCATTCCCCTAACTCACCGTGCCTCAGTTTCTTCTTCTGCAAAATGGGGCTAAGCAGAGTCCCAAACTCAGAGAGGTGAGTTAATACACAGGGCCGGCCCAGCAGCGTAATGCTTAAGTTCACACGCTACGCTTCAGTGGCCTGGGGTTCACAGGTTCGGATCCTGGGTGCAGATCTACATGCTGCTCATCAAGCCGTGCTGTGGTGGCCGTCCCACATACAAAATAGACGAAGATGGACACAGATGTTAGCTCAGGGCCAATCTTCCACAAGCAAAAAGAGGCAGTTTTCCTCAGCCAAAAAAAAAAAAAAAAGAGTTAGTGCATGTAAAGAGCTTAGAACAGAGCCAGGCGTGGAGAAAGTGCCATTTTCTTTTTCCTGTAACAATATTTCTTGGCGATCTTTCCTTCCCACTACATGGAGACCTATTGTGTGGAGTTGTTTTATTATGAAATATTTCAGGCATTCAAAAAGGTGTAGAAATAAATAAAACCATTAACTTGGCAAAAGATGGAAACAACCCAAGTGTCCATCAACAGATGGACAAACGAAAATACAAACAAAAAAAAACCAAACGAAATAGCGTAGAGCCACACGACGGAGGCGTATTCAGCTATAACCAGGAATGAGTCTCCAACACGCTACAAGGTGGACGAATCTTGAAAACATTCGAGGTCCAAGAAGCCGGATGAACAAGGACAAATACTGTCTGATTTCGCTCCCAGGAGGTCCCCAGAGGAGTCACAGCCGTAGACACGGGAAGGGGGACGGTGGGGCCAGGGCCTGGGGGAGGGGACGGGGAGTTGGTGTTCGTGGGGACAGAGCTTCAGTTTGGGAAGATGAGAAAGTTCTGGAGATGGATGGTGGGGATGGCTGCACAACAATGGGAATGTGCTTAATGCTGCTGAACTGCACACCTTAAAAATGGTTAGAATGGGAAATTTTATGTTATGTATATTTTACCAGAATTTTAAAAAAATCAGGGAAGGGGGAGTCAGTGAAATGGATGAAGGGGGATCCAAAAGCGTAAACTTGCAGTTATAAAATCAATGAGTCCTGGCACATGGGATGTGCACATGGGGACTATATTAATAATACTGAATTGTATATTTGAAAATTGGTAAGAGAATAGATCTTAAAAGTTCTCATCACAGGGCTGGCCTGGGTGGCGCAGTGGTTAAGTGCGCACGTTCCGCTTTGGCGGCCCGGGGTTCGCTGGTTCGGATCCCAGGTGTGGACATGGCACCGCTTGGCAAGCCATGCTGTGCTAGGCGTCCCACGTATAAAGTAGAGGAAGATGGGCACGGATGTTAGCTCAGGGCCAGGCTTCCTCAGCGAAAAGAGGAGGATTGGCAGCAGATGTTAGCTGAGGGCTAATCTTCCTCAAAAGAAAAGAAAAAAAAAGTTCTCATCACAAGAAAAAAAAATTTGTAACGGTGTGTGGTGATGGATGTTAACTAGATTTATTGTGGCGATCATTTCGCAATATATGTAAATATCAAATCATTATGTTGTACACCTGAAACTAAATAATGTCAACTGGATCTCAATTTAAAAAAACTAACAACAAAAACCACCTGTGTGCCATCCAACCAGGGAGAAACCAAAACAGCAGGAATACAGTGGAGAATGTCTGTGTTTCTCTCCCCCACTTTTGTCCCCGGAAGAAGCAGGTGTCGAAGCCGGTATTGTCCATTCCCGCCCCTAGCCAAAGAGGATGGCTGCTTTCCATCTGATTAATAAATCTCCCTTGAGGGCCTAATGTGTGCTCCGTCCTGTTCGAGGCCCTGGAGCCACTACAGGGAAGAGAAAGATGAAATTCCCTGCACAGGTGGCGTGGACATCAAGACAGCGGAGAAAAAGGATAAACGAGTGACATATATAGTGTGGCGGATGGCGACACGATACGGGAAAAGCAAAATGGGGCGACGAGGCGCCATTTGAGATCGGGTGGCCTGGGACTGCCTTTCTGACCTGAGGGAGCCGAGGCGGAGGCCCGTGGATGTCAGGAGAGGGTGTATCAGGCAGGGGGAGCAGCCGAGGCCAAGGCCCGGAGGGGAAGGCTGCCCTTGAACTCGGTGTGCTTCCTATCCAGCTGCTGGACACTGTCACTTGCTTGCTCTGGCTGTGGATTCCAATTTTGTGGTTTCAGTGGTTCCAAGAAACAAACATATTCTGCCACTCTTTTCATCCTTTTAAGTTATTTATTTATTTTGCATTTTACCCATGAGTTAAAGCTATTTTTTCTTTAGTTTTCTTTTTTAATTTAAATTTAAATTTTTTTATTGCGGTAACTGGTTTATAGCAGTATACAGCTTTCAGGTGTACTTCACTGTATTTCGATTTCTATCTAGATTTACATCGTGTTCGCCACCCGAAGACTAATTACACTCCATCACCACACGTGTGCCTAATTACCCCTTTCGCCCTCCTCCCTCCCCGCTTCCCCTCTGGAAACCACCAATCCAATCTCTGTCTCTCTGTGTTTGTTTCTTGTTTTTATCTTCTACTTATGAGTGAGATCATACGGTATTTGACTTTCTCCCTCTGACTTAGTTCACTTAGCATAAATACCCTCAAGTTCCATCCATGTTGTCATAAATGGCCGGATTTCATCATTTCTTGTGGCTGAGTAGTATTCCATTGTGTATATACACCACATCTTCTTTATCCATTCGTCCCTTGATGGGCATCTAGGTTGCTTCTAAGTCTTGGTTATTGTGCATAATGCCGCAGTGAACTTAGGGGTGCATGTATCTTTATGCCTTTGTGTTTTCATGTTCTTTGGAAAAATACCCAGAAGTGGAATAGCTGGATCATATGGTATTTCTATTTTTAATTTTTTGAGGATTCTCCATACTGTTTTCCATAGTGGCTGCACCAGTTTACACTCCCACCAGCAGTGTACGAGGGTTCCCTTCTCTCCACATCCTCTCCAACATTTGTTGTTTCCTGTCTTGTTAATTATAGCCATTCTGACCGGAGTGAGGTGATATCTCATTGTAGTTTCGATTTGCATTTCCCTGGTAGCTAACGATGGTGAGCCTCTTTTCATGTGCCTGTTGGCCATCCGTATATCTTCTTTGGAGAAATCTCTGTTCAGATCTTTTGCCCATTTTTTAATTGGGTTGTTAGTTTCTTTGTTGTTGAGATGTCTGAGTTCTTTGTATATTTTGGATATTAACCCCTTATCTGATATGTGCTTTGCAAATATCTTCTCCCAATTGTTAGGTTGTCTTTCGTTTTGTTGATGGTTTCATTTTCTGTGCAGAAGATTTTTAGTTTGATGTGGTCCCATTTGTTTATCTTTTCTTTTGTTTCCCTTTCCCAGTCAGACATGGGACTTGAAAATACGCTGCTAAGACTGATGTCGCAGAACATACTGCTTATGTTTTCTTCTGGAAATTTCATGGTTTCTGGTCTTACATGCAAGTCTTTAATCCATTTGGAGTTCGTTTTTGTGGATGGTGCAAGATAATGGTCTACTTTCATTCTTTTGCATCTGTCCACTTTTCCCAACACCATTTATTGAAGAGACTTTCCTTTCTCCATTGTATGTTCTTGGCTCTCTTGTCAAAAATTAGCTGTCCATAGATGTGTATTATTTATTTTTAAATAAGTAATTAATTTACATGATTCCAAATCGAAAAGCCACAAAAGGGGTTTTGAAGACAAGTGCCCACTCTGCTTCTGGGCCCCCGAGAACCAGCCCATTCCTGAATTCATGACGTGTTTATGGTTTAGCGGTTCCTCAAAAAGCTGCACGTAGAATTATCATACGAACCAGCAATCCCACTTTCTGGTGTGTATGCAAAAGAAAGGCTCAGAGAGAGATTTGCACACCCACGTTCACAGCAGCGTGATTCACAATGGCCAAGAGGTAGGAGCAAGTCAAGTGTCCATTGATGGACAACTGGATAAACAAGAACTTGTGCAACCCCACAGTGAATATTAGCCTTAAAGAGGAAGGAAATTCTGATGCACACTACACCATGGATGAACCCGTTTTTTTAAGGAAGATTAGCCCTGAGCTAACATCTGCCGCCAATCCTCCTCTTTTTGCTGAGGAAGACTGGCCCTGAGCTAACATCCGTGCCCATCTTCCTCTACTTTATATGTGGGACGCCTACCACAGCGTGGCGTGCCAAGTGGTGCCATGTCCGCACCCGGGATCTGAACTGGCAAACCCGGGCCGCTGACTCGGAACATGCGAACTTAACTGCCGTGCCACCGGGCCGGCTCTGGAAGAACCTTAAAAACATTATGCTAAGTGAAATAAGCCAGTCACAAAATTACAGATATTTTATGAAAGGAGAATTAAGAATTTAATGGGAATAAAGTTTCTTGTACTTAATGCCACTGAATTGTACACCTAAAAATGGTTAAAATGGCAAATTGTATGAGGTGTATATTTCACCGCAATTTACAAAAATGCACACACTTAAGGAGCAACTACTGTGTGCTGTGTCCTAGGACCTGGGGATTTAACCATGAACAAAACACAGAAATCTCTGCCTTCAGGGAGCTGACGTAGCCCGGATAAATACTTATAGTGGGCTTCATGGGATGTTGGAAGGGGAGGAAAGGAGCCGAGCAGGTAGTGGGTATGGGGTGGTGGAGTAACCTCTTCTCGGCTCGGTCCCAGCAGCCAGCAGGAGCCCAGGGCCCCAGGAGCATATTTGGTGCTGATGAGCAGCTATGTATCGAGGGCTTCCTCCCATGGCCACAAAAGAAGCAAATTTCTGGGGCCGGCCCGGTGGCACAGAAGTTAAGTGTGCACGTTCCACTTCGGCGGCCTGGGGTTCGCCAGTTCGGATCCCGGGTGTGGACATGGCACCGCTCGGCAAGCCATGCGGTGGCAGGCGTCCCACATATAAAGTAGAGGAAGATGAGCACGGATGTTAGATCAGGGCCAGTCTTCCTCAGCAAAAAGAGGAGGATTGGCGGCAGATGTTAGCTCAGGGCTAATCTTCCTCCAAAAAAACGGAAACAAATTTCGTCACTTCTGCTGCGTTCTGCCAGTGGGGAAGCCTGGCAGGAGACAGGAGGCGGAGACGAAAGAGGAGTATCTGTTACCCTCCTCCCTCCCTGGCTGGCCACAGTGCTGGCAGTGGCTGTTCCTCTGTGGCCACAAATCCTGCAGAGGGCACTTTCTTCGTGGCTCCAGATGTCAGCAAGTTTTGCTCCCTCTTTGTGCTCTTTCCCCTTAGATATGTTAATAGGGCCACACGGCTGCTAGTTCCGGGGTCCCTTACGGAATAACAGGCCCCCAAAGATGTCTACCTCCTGATGCCTGGAACCCATGAATACGTTACGCTATGTGGCAGGGGAGAAATAAGGCTGCCGATGGACTTGGGGATACCAACCAGCTGACCTTAAGATACTGAGATTAGGGGTCCGCCATGTTGCTGAGTGGTTAAGGTCATGCACTCCACTTTGGCGGCCCAGGGTTTGCTGGTTCGGATCCTGGGCACAGACATGGAACCACTCATCCAGCCATGCTGTGGCAGCATCCCATTTGGAAGAACTAGAAGGACTTACAACTAGAATATATAACTATGTATGGGGCTTTGCTGAGAAAAAAAAAGAGGCAGCTTGGCCACATGTTAGCTCAGGGCCAATCTTCCTCAGCAAAAAACAACAACAAAACACTGATCCACTCAACATAGGTTTTTCGGTCTTCCAACCCCGCTCACACCTCTGACATCAGTCCTTTTAGTGGTTGGTTCAGTTAAATCGTTTTGAGTGGAATCCTGTTTGCCACAAAGACCCCATCATCCTGCTTCCGGGCCTTTGTCCTGCAGGTAGGATGGCCGTTCTCGTGGGAAACGGCACCCCAGGCTATTTCTTGCAGCATTGCTTGTGAAAGTAGAAGTTGGACAGAAGTCAAGTGTGAATTGCAGCAGGTAGTGAAATAAACACTGAGATAAGCGCAAACCGGAACTGTCTACTCAGGTTTGGAAGAATGAGGAAGTGCGACGCCCAGATAAGGGACGGGCCATATCCACGTCGTTCAGTGAAAAAGCGAGATGCACTTCAAACCATAGAGAGTGCTACGTTTTGTGTGAAAAGTGGGGGACAGGCTAGGAATAGATTTGATTTTACAGAAGGAAACCCTGGAAGGAGTCACACGCAGCCCTAGACAGTGGGTGCCCGTTGGGGACAGGGAACCTCTGAGCGGGGGACCAGTCCAGGCAGAGCTGCCTCACTGTCTCTCAGTATTTTTTGGTCTTTTGTGTGTGTGAGGAAGATTGTCGCTGAGCTAACAGCTGTGCCCATCTTCCTCTGTTTTCTGTGGGGCCCTGCCACAGCCTGGCTTGAGGAGCAGTGCTGGGTTGTGCCCTCCATTTGCGGATCTGAACTCACGAACCTAAGCCTCCTAAGCGGAGCGGTGGAACTTAACCGCTACGCCACTGGGTGGCCCTCGTTTGATCTTTTAAACCCTGTATCCTGTCAGGGCCAGCAGTAGAGTGAGGCAAGGGAGGCATCAAAAAAAGGGCGCCAAAAATCTCAGTAACCAAGATAAATACTTTAATGCATTTGTTTCAAAAAGCACAATTAATATGGAAAAAAACCCCTGATGAACAAAATACCGAATTTTTTTTTTTGTAGGAAGATTAACCAAGAACTAACTGCCGCCAATCCTCCTTTTTTTTTTTTTTTTTTTTTTGCTGAGGAAGACTGGCCCTGAGCTAACATGCGTGCCCATCTTCCTCTACTTTATACGTGGGACGCCTGCCACAGCATGGTGTGCCAAGCGGTGCCACGTCCACACCTGGGATCTGAACCAGCGAACCCCGGGCCGCTGAAGCAGAACGTGCGCACAAAACCGCTGTGCCACCCAGCCGGCCCCCAAAATATCGAAAGTTTAAGTAAAGAATCACTAACAGTGCTGGGTTATATTGGAGCCTGAGGCAAAAGGAAAAATCAGTAATGTGGATTCTGTCTTTGAAAGGTTTCACAGTCAAGAATTAGGAAGGTGACATCCTGGGTGGGTCCTGGATGCGGTAGGATATGCCCCAGCCCCTCCCGCGTCCTCGGACCCCCCACCTGCTATTCTCGACGATAGAAAGAGCATTAGATGAAGCCACTGGGATTTGCAGCTCGCTATCGCCCCCTGGGGGTGACCGGTTGGGCTCAATGGCATCCCGGGGCCCTTTGCTTTGGCAAACGTGTCCCCAGGGCCAGGACCCCTTCCCCTGGGGATGCAACTATCTTAAGATCAGGAAACACTCAGGTTGCGCCTTGGTGGCGCTCACAGCGGAAGGCAGGCAATACGCAGGTCGGCAGGTGAGGCAAGGTGCGTGCCCGGGTGCGGGAGGTGACCCAGAAGGCGGGTCAAGGAGGGCCTCTGGGAGGAGGTGGCAGAGCTCCCGCTGAGTGACACGCAGCTGCGGGGGAGGGTCGCTTCACTGGATCCTTCATATGTCAGGTCTTAAGCTGACGTCCTTGGTTATCATACTCTTCTTTCAGCCTTCATGTGGCCCAAACGTCTCGTTAAAGGAGTCCCACTTGAGGACTACAGGGAAGGGAGTCGAGGCAGAGGGATATGCAGGTGCAAGGCCCACATTTTGAGCATCTAAGAGCCAACACTGAGCCTGTCCTTAGCGTTATGTCATTACTCCTCTTCCCGACCCTGGGAGGACGAGACTAACATCACTGTCGTGGTACAGACGGGGCCACTGCAGCTAAGTTGCCCCAGGCCACACTGATTGAGCAATTTAAAGTGCTCAGAGATTGGCAAGGAGGGAGTGGGCGAGAGGGGGAAATGGGGGGAGGACACGAGATGAGGACAAGGAGGTGACCCGACTCAGGGCCTGGCGAGCCACAGGGAGGGCTCTGGCTTCTGCTCTGGGGTAGGGAGGTGACCTGTCTCGCGTGTTCACAGAGCCCTCTGGCTGCTGCCTCTTGGGATCTGGTGTGGAAGGCGGAGGCTGGGGGAGCGTGCGGGCAGAAGTGATGGGGACCCAGACCAGAGTGGAGGCCGTGGGGATGAAGGGCAGTGGTGGGACTCAAGATGTTTTGGGGACAGAGCTGGTTACGTAGAAAGTAAGACATGGTGGATAGGACGCTCCTGAATGGATGGTGGTAGAGGGATTGGAGGCCTAAGATCTGCCGAGGACCGAGGGGCGGGTGAGAACTGTGGTGGAAAGGCATCTCAGGAAGACTGTTCCAGGCAGAGGAACAGCATGTGCGAGAGCCTGGAGTGAGGGTGGAGTCGTTGCCAGAGAGCAGCAGGGCGAGCCCGGGGCCTCATGGAGCCAGCGGCCAACACTCAGCAGGTCTCCCTCCCAACGCCCTCGAGAATCCTGTGCCCACAGCCCTGGCACAGCCCTTGCAACACCTGAAATCCTTTATTGGAAGATCATTGCTGTTTACCATAGAGAAGACAGCAGACAGACGGGGAAAACAGAGCCCACGGGGACTGGAGTGGCCCCTCAGCGAGGGCCCTCCTCCCACCCCGTGGACCAGCCTGGCGACCCCTGCCCTTCCCCAGACCCCCGGGCCTTTGGCATAATGCTGACGGGGGGCTGCAGGCAGTGAAGCCCCTTGACTCAAAGCAGAGACTTGGATGAGCGCTGGGGGGTAGGGCGGGGGGACAGCCCCCCGTGCTGGGGGAAGGGCAGCGGAAGTGGAGGAAGCCAGGAGCGGGGGAGATGGCATCTATTTTTGTTTTCTGAAAGGGGCGCACGGGGGCCTGCAGGCAGGCAGGAGGCGGCTGGGGTGGGTCACGCGCTGACATCCTTCTCGTCGCCTGGCTTGGGGGCGGCTTCCAGCAGAGGGTCCCCGGGGCCCGCCTCCTCCCCCTCCTTGGTGTCGCTGGATTTGGAGTTGGGGACCCAGAGGCCGGAGTCAATGCAGCGCTGCATGTGGTACTTTGCGTCCTGTGGGGAGAAAGGCGGGCGATGGGGCTAGGCTGCCACCTTCTGGTGGCCCACATGTCCCCTGCACATCCAGCTCACTGCTCACTCCAGATCAGAGCTCTCCAAAAGAACTGTCTGCAAGGATGGCCGTGGCCTGTGATCCGTGCTGTCCAACATGGTAGCCACAGGCCACGTGTGGCTATGGGGGACTTCCAACGCAGCCAGTGCAGGAGAGGGACGAGCTCTCAATTCTACTCCACGTCCCTTCAAATTTCAATCGTGCACGTCTAGAACAAGGGTCGGCAAACCTTTTTTGTAAAGGACCAGAGAGTAAATATTTTTGGCTCGCAGGCCATGTGGCCTGTCGCGACCTCTCAACCCAGCACTTCGCCACTTTATGGTTGGAGCGCAAATCAGGCAGATGATATGAAAGTGACTGTGTGTGGCCCCTGTGTTCTAATAAAACTTTACTTAGAGAAACAGGCAGGGAGCCTGCGAGCCGTGGCTTGAAGACCCTGGGTCTAGATGCTCATTCTTATGGAAGTTTCTAGAAACCCTGGGCCAGGTTTGGTGACTAGACCCATCGTACAGATGACGAGACCAGTGTGGCCAACCAGTGTGGCCAACCAGTGAGCCACGTGGCAGCAATGGGGTCACACCAGGGCCTGTTAAGACTCACAGTTCTCATCTCCCAGCACCACCACTGCTCTTAATAATAATAACACCGATGTTTACAGCGCCTACCACGTGCTCAGCCCTCCCCACGTATTCTGCGAGTGAAAATCGAGAGAGAAACTGTGGTTTGATGGGGTAACTGTGTCTGGGGAGGAAGCTCCTTGGGCAAAGGTTGGGGTCGGCTGGGTGTGCCAGCTAAGGTCACGAATGGCCACAGCGACAGTGACACTCGGTCACAGAGGACGTGCTGAAACCTCCACGTTCACTGCTGGATGCTGGGCACACAGTAGGTGCTTGATAAACCTAAGTGTGCGTGGCACAAATGCGTGGCTGCCTCGTGTGCCAGCCGCTCGGTGACACAACCTCCTTACTCCTCTGAGAAGCCCAGGGGGGCTGCGAGGGGACATGTCACTTGCCCGGGACGCCCAGCCTGGCTGGTGGGGGCCCAGGGCGCGATCACTCACGGTGGGGTCCATCTTGCTGATGGTATCTTGGAGCATCTGCACGTCCTTGACGTCGAAGCATTTCTGGAGCTCCTGTGGGAGCAGAGGGCCGGGGTCAGGGCCTGGGCGCCGGGACCCCCCGCCAGCCGCCCGCCTGGGGCCGGGGGCCACACCTCTGGCAGGGACTCGTAGACCTCCACGGGGTCCAGGCCGCCGGGGCCCAGCCGCTTCCTGCGCTCCTCCTCCTCGTACTCCTTCATGGCCTTCTCGATGCGCAGCTTGGCGCGGCTGCGCACGCGCTCCTTGAAGGCGTCCAGTTCATCGTTGAAGCCCTCCATGTACTGCCGGTCGGCCGTCTGCGGGGCGGGAGGCGACACTGGGCCGGCCTGCGGCTTGGGAGGGACTGGGGGCCCTCGGAGGTGCCCCGCATCCCCAACTCTCTCCCTCCGTCCTCCGTCTAGTCCCCGATCTGGGGCCTCCTCTGAGCTCAGCCTGACCGCCCACCTCATCTGCTAACCGTGGACCCTGCCACCCACCTCCTCCGTGTCCTCGTGCGGCACCTCCCACAGGCACCTCCCACTCAACGCAGCCACCGGAGCCCCTCACTGTCCCCCCGTCTCCCCCAGCTCTGGTCTTCTGTGGGCCCGGGGAAGAAACCCAGAGGCATCCTTCATTCTGTCCCTCACCCTGTGTCATGACTTTCCACACATCCTCTCAACTCCGCTTTCAAAATCTGGCCGGGAGCCAAGCCCTTCTGGGCCCTTCCACGGCCCCACCCTCTCCTGACATATGAGGTTCTGATCACGGGGGCTTGAGTCTAAGCAGACAGCTGTCCGCCTGCCCCCATGGACACTGGCTGGTTCCCTGAGGAGGGGGTCCGGGGTCAACCCCAGCCCCCCCTGGCTGCTCGGGGCCCCGACCTTAATCTTGGTGAAGAATTGCCGGAAGCAGGCGCGGGGGTCCACCTTCAGGCTCTTGGCCAGCTCCAGGATGAACTGCATGACGATGGTCTGGTGGGCCACCTGCTCCATGAGGGCGCATTTCTGCCGAGGGAGAGCAGGCACGGCGTCACCAAGTGGCGGCCTCAGGGCAAAGCCTTGCGCCCGCCGGGGGGCAGGCTCCACTCACCTCCTCCACCTCCAGGTCGATGCACCAGATGACCAGGTAGTTGGCTGTCTCCTCGCACACCAGGTGGACGTTGTCCGACAGGTACTTCTGGCTGTCGTCCCAGCGGCGGAGCATGCCTGCGGGCAGGAGCTGGTAAGGTGCTGGAGGGCCCCTGGAGGCCTGGCCGGCAGCCACGGGCGCCCTCCCCTCTGCAGCCCCTGCAGCCAGCTCACCGAAGTGTTTGATCTGCTTCTCGTACTTCTCTACGAAGGTTTTGTGTTTCTGCTCCCTCGCCTCCTCTGACTCCTCCGCCGGCTCGGGCTTCACATTGACCATGCTCTGTGGTGGGGCAAGAGGGGCAGTGGGCTGGGGCGAGGCCGCAGGGCGCCTGGGACGGGGCCGGGCGAGCCGCGGCCGCAGTGCCCATCCCGTCCACGGTGGAGGTGGTGGTGGCGCCGTGAACATCAGTGTGGCAGGAGCGTGCGCGTGGCAGGTGTGGCCTCGGACTAGGGCCTTGGGGCAGATCAGAGGGGGACACTGGTGGGGGTTCCCTCCGTGGCCCTCCCCGGCCCCCCCGGCCCCCCGCCGGCCCACCTTGCTGAAGCCGTCCTTGCTGAGCGTGTCCACGTTCCAGGGCATGCTCTTCTCCTTCTTGCGCATCTCCTCCAGCTTCTGCTCCCAGCTCCGCTCCTCCTTGCGCAGCTGCTGCGCCTCGGCCTGAAGCCGCTCCAGCTCCGCCCGGCTGCCCTCGCCCTCCGCCACCTCCAGCTCCCTCAGCTTCCGCTGGCACTCGGCCACCTTGCGTTTGCACTCGCGGCAGCCCCTGTCCAGCTCCTCCTTCTCCTTCTGGAACTGCTCCATGCGCTCCACCCGGGCCTGCAGGGGGGACAGCCTGTCAGGCTGGGGCACGGCCTGTCCCAGGACCCCGGCCCCACCTCCGAGCCCTGGACATCAGCTTCCACTCTCACCCCGACAGGTACCTGCACCGCCCTGAGTCCAGGCCGGTCCTGCCTCTGCTCAGAAGCCTTCGTGGCTCCCACATTGTTCTCACCAAGTGGCCCCCGCACCTCCATGCCCTCACCTCCTCCCACTCACCCCCTCCCTCCAGCCACACTGGCTGCCACATCTTTTCCTAAATCTACTTCAAACCCCAGGACCTTTGCACTGGCTGTTCCCTCGGCCTGGAACGCTCTCTCCCCAGATCCCCTCCCCGTCTCGCCTCCTAACCCTCTTGGCTCAAATGTCGCCTTACGGAAGAGGCCTTCCCCAGTCACCCTGCTGAAGATCGAGCCCTCGGCTTAATCTCGTCCTGCTTTATCTTCCTCCGCAGCACTTGTCACCTGCTAACAGCCGGTGACAATTATTTCTCATGTTGTGTGCACTGTCCCCCTTCAAGGATATTGGCCCCACAGAGATGGGACCTGTTTGCTGGTGTGTCTCCACACACACTGGCACACAGTGGGGCTTCAGGAAATGTTTGTTGGGTGAGTAATGAGGAGCTGGATGGGGCGCCCCGCCCCTACTGCGGTCTCGGGCTCCCCTCCTCCCTGGAGGCGCCCTCAGCCACACTTGGGCCTCCTCCCCTGCCCAGCCACCCCCTCAAGCCACCTCTGCCAGGGTGTCCCCCAGGCACCTCCAACTCCGTGCCGCAAACTGAACTCACCATCTTCGCCCCCAAAATCTGGTCTTCTGCCCCGTCCTCCCAGTCTGCCACCAAGTCCTGGCAGTTTTCACTTCCAGACACTTCTCCAATTCCCTCCACCTGAGTGTTGCGCCTGGATCACTCCCAAGGCCCTCTCAGCTCCGTCTCCCAGCCAGGATGCCCTCCTGGGCCCGCTGGTGTCCACCAGCCTCCTGTCTCCTGACCCCGGGGTCACTCCCCAGACCTCCTCTCCTGCAGTGCCCCAAGCTTGGCGATGGCGCCCCATCTCCTTGCTCCCCCACTCGCTTGATGCCCCATCGGGCCCCTATCAGGTCGCACGGCCCTGTCTGTCCTCCATGCCCGCTGGGCTTCACCACCATCTCCACCGGCTCCCCGGAGAGGGGCCACCACCTTCAATCACCATCCCCCCAAACCAGACCTGGAAGCTGCCAGGACTCTGAAACACACACATCTGACCGCAGCCCTCCCCGCCCCCATCCTGGGGTGCCTGGCCTCAGATGGGGCCCCTGACCCCCACCCCAAGCTGCCCAGCCGGCACCAAGGCCCTGTGGGGGGACTGGCTCCTGCTCTCCTCCCCCAACTCCAGGTCCCAGGCCGACGCTGGCCCTTGTGGCTCCCCAAAGGCACCAGCTCTCTCCTGCCTCTGGGCCTCTGCACAGGCTGTTCCTTCCACCTGGAACTCTCTTCCCTTCACTCCATATGCTTTGCACTCAAGCCTCAGCTTCGACAGAGGCTTCTCCCAGCGTCCCCATGCTGGCTGTCACTGAGCCCTCAAGGCCCTCTGTGATCATCAGAGGACACAACGAGATGCTGGAGGATGGCCTCGGGGCCCAGACCTGGGGGAGTGTCCCACAGCCACCACACACTGCCTGGGCGTCCCTGGGCCCATCCCCTAGCCACTTGGAACCTCAGTCTCCTCATCTGTCAAATGCAGACACTGCCAGGAACCTCACAGGTCACCCCGGGAGAAGTAAAGGGGATTATACAGCAGACAGCCCGAGCGTGACTCCCACGCTGGCTCTTGTCAGTGCCATGTGTCCAAGGGGACAATCTCTCGGAGACCGTTCCAGGGCGCCAACAAGAAAATGGACTTCAAGCGCTCAGCTTCATTTCTGGCCCAGAGTGAACACTTTCTAAGCGGGAGGGGGAGTCCCCGTACCGTCAGGAACTCCACCACTTACTGGCGACGTGCCCTCGACCTTGGCCAAGCTGCTTAAACCGCTCCCTGCCTTGGTTTCCCCTCTGTGAAATGGGGCCTCGCACTGCTGTGAGGACTGAGTGAGCTGCTCAAAGGAAATTGCTGGTAACCCAGGACTCAGTAAACAGGTCCCCCTGTCATGACCATGGTCACGGCCACTGTCCCCAGAAGGGGCTGCTAACAGGCGTCTGTGCCTCATTCGAGGCTGTATCGCCAGATTCGAGCACAGGGCCAGGCGCACGGTGGGTGGGAATCAGGGGACCCTTGGCTAAGGCCCCACGGGGCTGATATGCCGACCCTGAGCTCCACTTTCCCCACGTGGATAAGGGCTCGAGAAGGTTCTGGCCTCCTGAGTGGCTGCCAGGGAGGCCGAGGCTAAATAAAGGACTTGGAGCGGGCGGGCCGGCAGCCTGCCGCCTGCTTTACGCCTCGGGGAGGGGCCGTGGCAGGCCTGGCAGGGCAGAAGCCACCGCCCGTGACAAGGGCCCGCAGCTGTCACTGTCTTCCTGTCTCACAGATAGGGCAACTGAGGCTCATGGAAGCTCGATCCACTGGAAGGAGCCCCGAGAAACCAGTGCTGGCAAGGGAGCCGGGGAGCTGGAGCCGAGAAGCCTCACTCATCCCCTTCTGGAACCTTTGGAATTTTTTTACCATGAGAGTAAATTATCTAAATAATGATGACGACGATGGTGGCTAAAGTTTACAGCCAGCTGACAGGCCAGGTACTGTCCCAAGGGCATTACACACATTAAACAAATAAGGTGACCCTCATGGCAACCCTAGGGGGTGGATACTATTAATATTCCCAGCTGGGGAAACTGAGGCACAGAGAGAGCAAAACATTCGCTGGGGGTCATGCGTGCAGCAAGTCAGTGATTCAGAAGGAGCCAGGATTTGAACCCAGGCGGGCAGGGCTGCGCTCAGAAGCACACCCGGGACCTTTTTACTAACCCCACGGCCCCGTCTGCGACGCGTACGCCCTCCCAGGCCCTGCGCCGCATCCTTTTGGGACCTAACCTCCTTTCTCTCTTACAAGAGTCTTGGGGAGGCAGGGGTCTCGCTCCCCCCAGAGCAGAGCCACAAGGGGCAGGGCTGGGATTCGAACCCACACCTGCCTGGCGCTGAAGCTGGCGCTGGAGACGCTGGGGCCCCCTGCCTCCGCCACGCACCCCTACAGCCTTGGGGTCTTGCGGCAGGAGAGGAAAAGGTCCCATGCCAGGAGGGAGGCGGGAAGAGGGTGTGGCGGGAGGGGACACCGGCCTTCCACCCAGCAGGACCAAACCTCCCCCACTCAACAGTAGAGGTTAACCTCCTAACGCGACAGAAAGAGGTGTCACCAGGAACAGTCTTTTAGAGATTTGTGAAGGTCTTAGGTATTTCTTAATAAGGGGTTACATACCACAAGGAACAGCAGGCTAGAACTTTCTCCCTACACCCCAGTGGCTTGACTGCCGCTTTAAGGAATGGGGGGAAATGGAACGGGGAGCCTGCCATAGGGACTAATGGCCTGTCTCAGAGGCATGGGGAAGGGCCGCCTGGGAGGTTCTGGATAAATGACGGGGAGTTGCCCTATGGGAGGGTGGAAGAGGAATTCCTAACTGGAAGGTTCTGAGAGGTACAGACCCTCAGTCTGAGACAACACAGGTAAGCGGGTGCAGGAGCTCTCATCTGGGGGAACAGGAGGTTAGACCATTAGGGTTGTTGTTTTGTTTTTTTCTTAAATATTTGCTTTAAAGATTTTATTTTTCCTTTTTCTCCCCCAAACCCCCCAGCACATACTTGTATATTCTAGTTGTAGGTCCTTCTAGTTGTGGCATGTGGGACGCCGCCTCAGCACGGCCTGACGAGCGGTGCCATGTCTGCGCCCAGGATCTGAACTGGTGAAACCCTGGGCCGCCAAAGCGGAGCGCATGAGCCGAACCACTCAGCCACCGGGCCAACCCCAAACTATTAGGTCTTATGAGAGCCATTTAACTGGCGTGCAAGCTCTGCTGGGGGAGGGGGATACCCAGACTTGGGATTCTGGGGCCTGGATCTCAGGGCAAACTGATAAAAGAAGGGGCAGTGAATTTGGAATCACCCTGGGAGATCCTGGTGAGAAGACTGACAATTTGGGTGTTCGAGAACAGCAGATCAGGCTGGGGTCAGGGGGGAGGGGAGGGGGGGTGGGACCTGGCCTTGACTTGCGTGAGGCATTCCAGTGCTGGTAGAGGTTCCTGCAGGAAGCCGGGCTGGGGGGCGGGCGGTGACTGGGTCTGCACTACCAGGGAGGGCCAGGGGCTCTGGTGGGGACGGAAGCCACGTGGGCAGGGTTTCCTGGTGTAATGGGAAACAGGGTCTACAGTAGGTGAGACTAAAGGAGAGCAGCTGGAATTGGAAGCTCCATCGGGGTGGAGCTGGTGGTTCAGTCTGGAGCGCAACCAGATTCCAACCTCCAGTTCTAGATGGGACTGACAGCCCTAGTGGGCCACTGGTCTACACTCTAGGGAAGGGGTCCTGGGTGTAGATTGGAGTCGCACACCAGGAACAGACATCTCAGAGAAGGACAAAGCTCCTTGTTCTGTTGGAGAAGGAGTGGGCTCTGTGGATCCGAATAGGAATCCCCGTGAAGACACAGGGAGGCAGATTCCAGAGGCGAATCAAAGTACTGGGGGCCGAGACTCTAGGGGTTGGGGTGGGGCGCACGGAACATCCAAGATCAGAAGTGGGACCCGAATAGGATGAGGGTCCAGACTCTGAGGCAGAGCTCTGGAGGTAAATGGAAGGTCCCAGACAGGACTGCGGGGCACCCCTAAAGTTCGTCTGGAGAGCCCAGCCTCTGAGGAAGTGCCCTAGGGATCAACCGGGAGGTGTACGCAGAAATCGGAGGGGGCCGCGGCTCGCGGGCGGGGACCCAGGGTCCCGGCGTGGAATCGAGGAACCGCGGGCGACAGTAGAAGTCCAGACCGTGGGGCGGGCATCCCAGGCGTCAATGGCGGGGTCCCCGGCAGTATCGGGGGTCAGAACTCCGGCGCGCAGTCCCGGGAGGGGGGAAGGGGACGGGCGCACGCGCGCTACCTGGTGCCGCCAGCGGAAGAGGCTGGCCGTGTCGATGTTGGGGTGCGTCTCGTCCTCATCGTCAGACACCTCGATGTGGTCCCACACGCTGTAGTCCACCATCTTGCCTCGGCGGCCCAGCCCGCTCCGGCTCCGGCTCCGGCTCCGGCGGCGGCGGCGGCAGTGCTGGAGGCTCTGCCCGCCGAGCCCCGCCCCTTCCGCTTCCGCCCGCGCGCGCACGCCTCCCCGCGCGCATGACGTCACATCCTTAGTAACCGCGGCGGCGGCGCTGGCGACCGAGCTCGCCTTAAAGGGCCCTGCTCACGGGTGCAGGCCCCCGGCAGTCTCAGCCGAGACCCCACAGCCTCGGGCGCGGGGCCTCCGCCAGGCACCTCCTGGGGTTACAGGGGCGGGCGCTCCGACCTCGAGCCCCCCTCATCTCCCGCTGCTCCACGTCGGGCGTTTGCGGGGGCCGCGGGGTGGGGGAGACAGTTGCAGACACTGAGGGAGAGGATTGTCCCCTTAGTCACGCCGCAGTGACATCAGCCCGAGCCCACTGCAGGGGCGGGGTTTCCGCGAGAAGCCCCGCCCCTGCCCCTTGAGAGATGGGACCTAACCCTACGCTGGGGAGGGGTGTGTCGGATCTGAGGGGACCTTCCCAGGCCGAGGGGTACAGGGCCCTGTCCAGGGAGGGTTTAAGTGGAGGAGGGATATGGCCTTGCCCTTGGAGGGGTCAGAGGTGGAGGCGAAGTGGCCCCGCTTTGAGAGCTGGTGTTTCCCCGGCTCGGGCACAGCGTCCCCTCGCGTCCCCAACTTCTGCCACTTCTGAGCGGGATTCGCGCACACACGCCCCCTCCGGAATCACCCGGATCCACCGCCCCGGGTCTCGGGCGCCCGTCCGCCGCGTCTCCCCGGGCGGCCGCTAGGTGTCGCTAATGTCTAGCCGGCGGTCAGCGCTCCCGGCCCCGCGCAGCGCCCGGTGGGGCATCGCGGAGGGGCGGAGGGGCGCTTTCCCCGGCGTGGTCCTCTAGGCCCGCTCCAGTCCCTCCCCTCCGTCTGGGGCCGCCTTCCTCGGCCGGGACTCTAAGGACGCCCTTACTCTGAGCTTGGGCGACCCCCGCCGCACTCTTTCGTACATCCCACCCCACGCTTTGATACCCGGATAAAAGGCCGTGTTGCAGCCTGGGGCCAGGATTATCTCAGATTAAAGAGCGCTCCGGGGGGGGGCCGGGTGGGATGGGAGGAGCTCCAGCCAGTAGGGCGAGTGGAGGTTTGCAGGGAGGGGGCTGGAGGGAATGGAATAGAGGGCTCCAGATGGGGGGAATCCCCGGCCTGGGGAGGGGGTGGGGCCATTCAAACAAAAGCGCCCGCCCCTCCCCCTCGAGCTCCATTCAACTCGCGAGTGGGCGGGCGGGGGCGGGGGAGTCCCCTCTCTTCCCCTCCCCTCCCCCTCCAACCGGGGCAGTCCAGCATCTCAGCGGCCGTCACGGCCCGAGCACGCGCGCACGGACCCACACCCCGGCGGGTCTCACAATCGCGCACACACACATACACACACACCAGCAAACAAAGGGTCTGGACACCCCTTGTCCCCTCCCGCCCCCCAGGCCGGAGAGGGCGGGGCCTCCCCTCCCCAGCCCCCCTGCAAGGTAAGCTGCGAGCTGCGGTGGGGAGAGGGACCCGGCGCCCCGGAGGGAGGGAGCCAGGACAGTGGGGATTTCCCCTGCTCCCCAAGGAAGCCGAGGCCCCCCCGGACGCCCTCTGAGGGCTTTAGGCCGGCTTCCGGGCTGGGGGGTGTGTGGGGAGGACCCTGGATGCCCGAGATCCCTGGGTAGGCGTGGGGGTCTGTCCCAGGCTTTAGAAACTGGAGCTGCCCACTCCCAGTGAAATGGGGTCCCAGGAGCCCCAGCTCCCAGAATTGGAGACAGGGCACCGGAAGCCCCCATCGGCGCCAAGCATTTCCTAAACTCCTGCCAGCACAGCATCTCCAGCCCTGGGGACTGAGACAGAGACCCCTAAGTTGCTTTGCACTATCTCTCGGTCTCCTCCCCTCCCCCGCTCAAGCATCCCCTCCTACGTCTCTCGGACCTCTGAGGGGGCCATGGGGGGCTGGGGAGGCTCCTCTGGGCCACCCAGACTTCCTCCTCTGCATCCCACAGCCACACACTCACTACTCAGCTGCGATGGGACCCCGCACGCGGCTTTGCCTTCCTGAGCCTCAGTTTCCCCATCTGCAAAGTGGGTAATGACACAGCCAGATTGCGGGGATCGTGCATGCGAGCCTGCCATTGCTCCATCATTTATTTCTTAGCTCATTTCACACATATTTTCCGAGTGCCTACTGTGCGCCAGGGCACTGTGGCCAGGGGATGGGGCTCCAGTGACCAACGAGACCAGCTGGGTGCCTGCTCTGCTGCCCCTCAAGGCTGGTGAGGGAGCAAGATCAGTGTGTAAACAGAAATACCATGGTGATTTCCGACTGTGAAAACGAAAATCCCATCAGGCATAGAGAGTGACTGAGTGTGTGTGGGGGCGGGTGCTGGAGATTAAATGAGATTTCTGGGTGGTTTCTGCCTTCCTTGTTCCCTTCAGCTCCGTGAGGGCAGGCCCGGCTTTAGAATAGTGCCTGGCACACAGTTGGTGCTCCATAAATGTTGAGTGAATTAAAGAGGGGACCAGATTAAGACTATTTTCATAACACTTTAGATCAGGAAGCAAGTTTATCATGAACCGAGCCATCTTCTCTCCCATTTTACAGATGAGGCAAGTGAGTCCCTAAGATGCAGGGAAAGGAAGAGAGTAGAGACCAGACTTGCCCACAGGGCCCCCCAGGAGCTCAGCCAGCGCCCACCTCTCCCCATACCGCACAGACACAGCCCTGCATTCATCTATTCAAAAAATATTCAGCGCCTACTATATGCCGGGTGCTGGGGACACAGCAGCGAACAGAACAGAACTCCCTGCCCCCGTGGAACTGATATTTAGTGGAGGAAATAGAAAAGAAACAACATAAACAAACAAATAAATATATAACAATAAATTATGATTAGGACTGTGATGGAAATAGCTTGTGACAAGAAAGAAAAATGGAAGGGTCCACTTCAGGTTGGGTATCTGGGAAGACTTCCTGGAGGAGTTGAATGGGGGCTGGCTACAGGGTGTAGTGGTTAAGTTCACGTGCTCCACTTTGGCGGCTGGGGGTTCGCAGGTTCGGATCCTAGGTACGGACATAGTGCTGCTCGTCAAGCCATGCTGTGGTGGTGTCCCACATAAAACAGAGGAAGATTGGCACAGATGTTAGCTCAGCAACAATCTTCCTCAAGCAAAAAGAGGAGGATTGGCAACAGATGTCATCTCAGAGCCAATCTTCCTCGCCAAAAAAAAAAAAAAACTCTTCAAACACAGACACACACACTTAAATGCAGACCAACGTAATCATACTAACAAGCACCCTCTACAGGCGGAAGCCTGAGAACATAAATAATGTGCTAGTGAGGGGCTAAGCAGAGAGTTGAACCCCAAATCTACGTTTCTAACCACCGTGAAACGCTGCTTCCTGTTGCATCCACATGCATGCTACGCCCCCACACACACCTATCACAATCACACAGAGACATCCTGTCACCCTGTCATGTAAACAGCCTCCCACAGGTGCAGTCTGGTCTCAACTACACAAACTCAGACTCACAAAAGTTCCGCCTTTCGGGTTGCACATGCACAGTTGTGCACAAAGTCTCGTGCACACACACACAGACACATGCACGGGCCCCTGGCAGTCCTTTGCAGCCCTGCTCCAGCTCCAGGCGTGCAGCTGGGTAGCCACTGTCCCTTCTCAGGCCAGGTGTGGACAAGGGCGCTGAGCCTCATTCCCTTCCGTCTCGTTGGCCGCCCCTGCCCATGTCCTTTTGAGGGGGCTGGAGGCTGGGTGATGCTGGGCTGGGTGAAGCCGGTGCTCCTCCGTCGGGCCAGGCCAGGGCTGGGGGCAAGGCCTCTCCCAGCCTGAGCCGGGTGCCACCTGCCCAGAGCGGCCTGATCTGCCATCTGGACGCCCCTCCCCAGCTGGCCTGCTGCCCAGGAAGGGGAGGCAGCTTAATGTGACCCTCCATCTGGGCACTCAGGCCACCTCCTGAGGCCCTGCCTCGCTCGCCTGGGTTTCCACCAGGGCGGATGTCTGCAAAAGCTCGGGTGTCCAGATGGGGTGGCGTGCGCAGCCCTGCCTCTCTCCCCCTGGCCGAGGGGGCCCCTCTGGCCATCCTTCCTTCACTCCCCAAATCCTCAAGCACCTCCCACGGGCTGCTCCAGGCGCGGGGGACAGCCAGGACCGGCTACAGCATTCGCAGAGCCCGGGGCTCTGCAAAACGATGATGAATCTCCAGATGAGGACAGCAGCGTATGAAACCTCCCGAGCCTGGGCCCCCGCGAACGCACAGGTCGCGTGTCCGTGAAGTTGGCCTCAGATGCGTCTAGAACAAGCCAGAAAAGCCCCCTGGCCTCGTGGAACTGAGCGGGTGGGAGGGCAGAAACATAAGGAAGTAATGTGTCGGGGCAGTGACAGCTGAGAGGAAAGATAAAGCCGAGTGAGGGGCGGAGGGTGATGGGGAGGCGTCTGTGTCAGGGGAAGCTTCTGGAAGGAAGTGCCTTTGCACAGAGACCCGAAGGAGGTGAGGGAGCCAAACGGATTTATTCATTCATTCAAGAGATATTTTTAGGGGCTGGCCCCATGGCCGAGTGGTTAAGTACACGTGGTTCGCTTTGGCGGCCCGGGTTCACTGGTTTGGATCCTGGGCACGGACATGGCACCGCTCATCTAGCCATGCTGAGGCAGCGTCCCAAATAGAAGAACTAGAAGGACCCACAACTAAAAATACACAACTCTGTACTGGGGCTTTGGGGAGGAAAAAAAAAGAGGAAGATTGGCAACAGATGTTAGCTCAGGACCAATCTTCCTCACCAAAAAAAAAAAAAAAAAAGTATTTCTTGAGCACCTACTGTATCCCAGCATTGTCCTAGGCCCTGGAGATCCAGCAGGGGACAAAAGAGACCAACATCCTGACCTCATCTCATACTCAAACGACAGGCAATAGCTAATAAAAACAGGTAAATTGTATATCTTGTTAGAATGTTCTAAGTCTAAAACCAACAAACAAAATGAAAGCAGAGTCAGAAAGATCAGGAAGGTGGGAGGAGCACAGCGTAGCTGAAGCTGGTTTTCCCAATGGAGGGAACAACAAGTGCAAAGGCCCTGAGGTCTGTATATGCTTGAAGCGTTTGAGGATCAGCCAGGATGTCGGTGGGGGCAAGGGGGAGGATGGGAGGAAGCAAGGGCTCTGTGAATGTGTTGCTGTCTTCCCTGCCTGTCTGTAGCTCCATGTGAGTCAACAACCACCACAACAGTGATAACTGTTATTATTACTAGGATCATGGCTACTGCTTTGTGAGCACCTGCTATGAACCAGGTGCTGTGCTCAGAAGCTTCCATGCATTGTTTCGCTGCATCCTCACAACAACCTCGGCAGGTAGGTATGAATATTATGCCCATTTCACGGAGAAGGAAACCGAGGATCAGAGAGGTTAGGTGACTTGCCCAAGGGTGTACAGCTCATAAGTGGCAGAGGCAGGATTTGAATGCAGGTCTGTGAGTGTAATTCCGGAGTCTTAGCATGGCCCTCACTCCACGGTCCATTCTCTGCCTGTCTGAGCATGTGCGCTTGTGTGCGTATACAGACAGAGCATGCCTCTCTCTGCCCGTATCTGCCTTCTTCATCCCCTCATTTATTCACTCAGCATTCATCAAGACTATGTTGAGGGCCGAGACACATGGGTACCATTTCTGGCCCTCACAGAGCTCTGTCTGAGGGGGAATACAGATCGTGACAACCCAGAATGACGAGTGTCTTAATGGGGGGCAGAATAGCTTCAGGGAGAGCCCAGAGCGGGGGCTGGCTCATCCGCCTGAGAAGTGGAGCTGACGGGTGGGCTCTCTTTCTTCATTCATCTGTTTGTTCAACAACGGTCCTTCGAGGACTTACCTGGTGCTAAGCGCTGGGTCGAGGAGATGACGTTAACGTTCTCTTCCACTAGTTGACATTGAACTAAGCACTGGCCAGTGCAATAAGACAAGAAAAGGAAATCAGAGCCGAAGTAGGGGCGTGCTAGGAACTTTATAAACATGCGATTGAACGCTCAAAATAACAACCAGCCCCAACAAATACTTCTTAAGAGCCTACTATGTTCCAGACTCAGTTCTAGGCACTGGGGATACAGTCATGAATAAAATAGATAAAATATTCTTGCCTTCTTGAAGCTGGTGTTCTAGCGTGGGGAGAGACAGACAATAAACGCAATAAGTAAATTACATAGGATGTTATGAAGTGATAAGGGCTGTGGAAAAATGGAGCAGGATAAGGGGGATCAAGAATCCCAAGGGGCTTGCAACTTTAAACAGGGGTGAGCTGGGATGGGGAGAAATGCCCAGGGAGACTCCTGAAAAGGTGAAAGAAGAGCAAAGACCTGAAGGATGGAAAGGACTTGTGGGTATTTGGAGGAAGAGAACTCCGGGTAGCAAGAACAGCAAGTGCAAAGGCCCTGAGGCCAGAGCTTGCCTGGTGTGTCCAGAAACAGCCAAAAGGCTAGTGTGGCTGGAGCAGCGCTAGCCCTGAAGAGAGTGGGAGGAGGTGAGGGCAGGGAGGTGACTGGGCACGTCGTGGAGAACTGTGTGGGTCTCCTGTTGAGACCTTTGACTTTTTCTCTGACTGAGGTGAGAGCCACTGCGGGCTCTGAGCAGAGGAGGGACATGATCTGCCTTAGGTTCTAAAAGGCTCCTGCAGGCTCAGATGCGAGTAGCACTTATTAGGCACTTACAGAGCGGCGGGCACTGTTCTGTGAGAATTCAATATGGTCTGATCTCATTGCATTCTCACACGGACCCCGTAGGGGTTATCAGTCCATTTCACAGAGGGGAAACTGAGGCTCAGAGAGGTTAAGTCACGGGCCCACGGCCGCCCAGCAGTAACTCGCAGCTGCTGGATGCGAAGGTGAAGTGAGGCAGCCTGCGCCTCCCCGCAGCTTTTAGACGAGGATCGCCCGCAGCAAGCAGAGCGCGCTGGTCCCCGGGAGCTGCGTCTGTGTCCCTGTCTGTCTGTTTCTATTTCCACGCGTCCCTGTCTGTCTCCGCGTCCCCCATCTGTGCCCAAGCCGCCGTCTCTCCGCGCCCGGCCCCCGCACCTCGCAGCTATTTTGGGTGGAGGCATGAGAGCCGACAGCTCGGAGAAGACGCTTCCTCCGGCCCCCGACTCGGACCACGCGCCGCCCGCGGCCGCCGGGGAGCCCCGGCCTCTCTGCGGGATCCCCGGCGGGGAAGCCCCCGGGGGGGGGGCGGGATGCTGGGGCGACCCGGGCCCGGGCTCAGGCTCGCGGCCCCCCAGCGGCCAGCCCGGGCATTGACGCTGCCCCGAGCCCCGCCGTGCGTGAGCGGTCGCTGTGACAACGCGCGGTGACGTCACCCACAGGCAGTGCGTCAGCCCCCGCTGACGTCACGCCCCGGGAGAGGCCGCTGACCAGGGCGGGGGCGGATGCCAGGCCCGGCCGGCAGGGGGCGCCCCGGGGCGCTGATAGAGGATGCCGGCGACTTGGTCCCGCAGGAGGCGCGACCCCGGGCCGACAGGGCCCCTGCTAGGTTGGCGGGATGAAGAGGAGTCGCAGCGTCCTGTCGGTGGCCGGGACCGGGGACGAGGTGCGAGGGGCGGGGTCCGGGAGGGGTGCGGGGCTCGGGCCGCGGGGGACACGGGCGCCCTCTGGTGGCCGCGGGGAGTCTGGTCCCCTCGTGCCTCAGTTTCCTCCCTTGATTCCGTTAGTCTCCTGCTTCTCGGATTAAGAGGCTCTCGGCCCAGGGGCAGAAGGCAGGGGCTTCCCAAGTCGGGGGAGGATTGTAGGGCGGAGGGGGGCGCTGGGGGTGACGCCCTGAGGGTCTCAGATGCGAGGGGTGGGAGGGGGCCATAGCCATGGAGGCCAAGAGACGCCTCGTAGACGTGGAGGGTGGTGACGCTAGAGGGGTTTCACAGTGAGGGACAGAATGCGCAGGCATGAGGGCTTCGGGCCCCAGGGCTGGGACATCAAAAGGGAGCCCCATAAAAATTAGGGCTGACAAGGGGCACTTCTCAGACGTAAGGGGTGGAAAGGGATCAGTGAGTGGCTCAGACGTGAGGGGACACAAGCAGCCTATGCCCCCATGGGACCCTCTCTCGCGTGGCCAGGGAGGGGCGTTCCTGGGGGAAGGGGCTCGGAGCTGCCCAGCCGGGCCGAGCCCCCAACCCCGCTTGTCCCTCTTCAGAGACTGCGGGAGACCCTCGAGCCCGGCCGTGCCAACATGCTGGGGGCCGACCTCCGTCGCCCTCGCCGTCGCCTTTCCACCGGTCCGGGCCTGGGCTGGGCTGACCCTGAGCCCTCGGAGCCTGGGGTCCCTCTGCCGCCGCGGCCCACCACGCTGCCACTGCTGGTCCCTCCGCGGATCTCCATCACCAAAGCCAACAGGTAGGCAGCAGGGGGACCAGGCTGGAGGTGGGGTGGAGGGACAGGGCCAGCTGCGCTCCGGCCAGCCACCGGCCCTTCCCAGGCCCCAGGCCCCAGGCCCCAGGCTCCTTGCATTTTGCAAAACCACGGAGCCTGGCCGTGTCAGGCTGTGACAACCCTCCCGCGCCTCCAGGAACCCCTCTTCCATTTCACAGCTGCCGAGTTGGCAGGGGGCAGGATTTTGCAAGGGCTGTCACCTCTCCAGCCCCCAGTGATGCCCCACATTCAGAGACCTGGGCCAGGCTAGGGGGTGGGCCTCGGACCACTTTGCTATGCACCTCTCTTTTCCCTCCTGGAAGGATGGAGTCTCTTTCAGACCTGAAAGGGGAGAGGACTGGCGTTTTTCTTTCTCGTGGGAAGTGGATCTGTGAGGCCCAGCTCCACACTGCACGTTCTTGCCGTTTCTCATCTGGGGTCCCCCCCCAGGGCACTCCAAGCCTCATCTTGGCCCAAGGATGAGTTGGAAAGGCAGTTGAGCTGGTCCTGGCTGCTGGCCTGGCCCCTGCCCTCACTGCCCTCCCCAGGCCTCTGTTCTCTGCAGCCTCAATCTCCTCACCCCTTTCTTGACTCAGTTGGAGGGCTCAAGGTCTCTTGGGTTGTTGACAGATGGGGGAGGAAATGGCTGTCATTCTCCCCTACCAGTGGTCTAGTGTAACTCTCCGCCCTGAAAAAAAAGTCCCTCTAGCCTTCTGCGCCTTCAGGTCCAGCTTGATCCATCCCCACCCCGGGCCACAGCTCCAACTACCAGCCCTGGCCCACTGCCTGTGCCTCCCTAATTCTGCAACCCCTGCTGCGACCTGAACCACCCTCGCCCCCATTTCCTGTTATCCATCCAGACCGTTGGCCAACGCTATAGCCCCCACCTCGAAAGAATTCCGCCCAGCCCAGGACCCTCAATGATCTGGGGAGGACCCGCAGCCCTGGCCAATAATCTAGAACCGTTTTGAGTGTGTACTTGCGGACAGGGTCCCCGAGAAAAGTGGGGGACACAGTTCTAGCCTCTGGGATACCCCGCGGCTGCTGATGGCGCCGGTTCTTGCTCTGCGTTCGCCCACGCCCGGAGCCCCCTCTGGCGGGGAGAAAAGCGGCTGTGGGGGCTGGAGACAGGTTTTTTTTTTTCTTATAAGAACAGTGAGGGGGGAGGGCGGTGGCAGACAGCACGGCCTGCCCCGGGGAGCCCGGGAGGGGGGCGCACAGGGGCGGGGTCCTGGTTCTGCGGACGCGTACCCGAGCGGGTAAGCGTCCGAGCGCGCGTCCCCCGGGTCCGGGGGTGGGGGGCACCGGGCTCGTGTGCTGCTCCTGCCGGGCCACCACCAGGGCTCGGCCGGCCGCGGGGAGGGAGGGCGCTCGGATCCCGCTCGCTCTCGGTTCTCTCGCTCGGCGCGGCGCTGGGGGAGGCGGGAGCGTGAGTCACGGCGACTCCCGATTTAGGTGCCGGAAGGGGGGCTCTGCCGGCGGGGGCCGCGGGGAGGAGGCGCGGCTGTTTACTCGCCTGAAAAGGGCACGGGGGGTGCGTCCCGCGGCTGCTGAGGACCTGCCTCAGTTTATCTCGTGCAGAAGCACTTTACAAGAGGCAGCGATACACAGAGCGGTGGGCGGGCGGCTGGGGTATCAGCCACGGGGTGTCCTCCTGGAGCCACACGGGAACCAAAGGGACACACCCCAGAATCACCCCAAAGCGGCCCCAGGCTGGCCACACACACACACCCCAACACGCATAGACTCCTTCAGACACCACAGTCAAACAACAGAGGCTGAATCGCGTGCACAACTCTGCAATCACGGACCGACCACAATACACACCCAAACGCGTGGGCACACATTCGCAGCCCCCAGGCCACCGGAACAGACCCCGGAGAGGCGCACACCCTCCAAACAGGCAGCACACGTGCGCTCACATCTTTCACCCACAGACACACACAGATACACACACCGCGAAATCCAGAGAAACAGGCACATCGCAACAGCCAACCACGTGCGCGCACACACTTCCAGCCGACACCAAAAACACAGACACCCTTCGGGAGGGTCCACGTGCGCGCACATCCCGCCTCCGCCACACACCACCGTCATCCTTCGACCTGCCAACAGGAGATCTCCCGCACGCCGCCGCAGCCCGCCACAGGGACCGCGTCCGTGGCACCGGGACCACTCCCCACGCGCTCCCCTGGGCCAGGGGTAGCGGCGAGGACACGCCAGCGCCGGGCTCCGCCCCCGCCATGATGGACAGACTGACTGACACAAAGGCAACCAGTCGGGTGTCTTCTTCCCAATCGGATTAACCGTTTAACTCCTTCGTGCCCGTGCGCGCAGCGGCCAGGCAGCGCGCTCTGGAGAGAGCCGAGTTCCGGCGCCCCCTCCCCGCCGGGAGCGGGGCTCTGCGTGGGCGGGGAGGTTTTCCCCCCCTCCTTGGGTGGCTGCCCCCCACTGGCCCGGACGGAGGAGGAGGGGGGCGGCGCTGACAGCCGCGGCGGGCGGGGGGCGGGGAGAGGCGGGACGGGGCGGGGGAGCCGGGGCTGGCGCCGAGCGGGGCGCGGAGCTCGGAGAGCGCTGCCGGGCACGGAGCGGAGCGCCAGGAGCCGGTAGGAAGCCTCGGCGCCCGGCCCGGGGGCGATCGGCCCGTAGCGCCCCCGGGTCTGTCCCCGGGGCGCCATGGCCCCACCGAGGCCGGGCGCACCAGCGGGGCCCCGGGCGCGTCGGCTGGCGCGCAGCTGAGCGGGGTGCCGCTTCGAGAGGCCGGGGCCCCCCGGGGCTCAGTTAGGGGTCCGCGCCATGGAGCCCCCGGCCGCCCCCTCGGAGAGGAGCCTGTCTCTGTCTCTGCCCGGGCCCCGGGAGGGCCAGGCCACCCTGAAGCCACCCCCCCAGCACCTGTGGCGGCAGCCGCGGACCCCCATCCGGATTCAGCAGCGTGGCTACTCGGACAGCGCGGAGCGCGCCGAGCCCGAGCGGCAGCCACACCGGCCCATCGAGCGCGCCGACGCCGTGGACACCGGCGACCGGCCCGGCCTGCGCACGTCCCGCATGTCCTGGCCCTCGTCCTTCCACGGCCCCGGCCCCGGCGGCGGCGGCGCGGGCGGAGGCGGCTGCAGGCGGTGAGACCCCGGGCGGCGGACGCGCGCGGAGCGGACGGGCGCGCAGGGAGGTGGCAGTTCGCCCCGCTGACCGCAGGGGGCGCTGTGCTGCGGGTGGGGGTCAGTGTGGCTGGCGGGGGTGGGGGGGTTCTGCTGCGGGGGCGTCTGCGACCCGGTCCCTGGTGGTGCACTGTCCCCGAGGCTTCCTGGTGAGGCCGGTCCTGGGGGCGACTTAGGGGGCGCCAGGCTGCGGGTGGTGTGAGCAGAGTCTCGGTTGAGGGCTGCGGCTTAGGGGTCCATACCGTTAGTCGGTGACAGTGCAGGACAGTGGCTGGGCTGGTCCACTGTGTTTGGGGATGTCCTAGAGGGCACTCTGTAGGGGGCGCCTGCCAGGACCACGATGTTTCCTCCGGGCTGGGGGTCCTTCCAGGGCCTGGAGGACTATGTGGGGTGGGGGACCCTTCCTGGACTTGGCCTTCATGCAGCCTCTGGGGCCGGAAACCCACAGGGGGCCTGTTGGGGAGCCCGGTGTGGGGCCTGTGTGGTGGTTGGCGCCCCCTCGCAGGGCAAGAGTGTCAGGGTTCTGTAGCTGCCCGGAGGGAGGGAACAGTGCCCAGGGATGCACAGTCCCAGCGAGGGAGAGGGAGTCCCTGCCTCCCAGGAAGTGACAGTGTTAGTGAGGGGGCATCCTCTCACTGACCTGACTTCCCCCAGCTGTGGGGGTCTGACCAGCTGTGGCTGCCTTGGCTGTGCGCTCTGCCCAGGCTTCTGGGGTCCAGTAATTGTGACATGGGGACTGTGTATGTTCCGGGGTCTGACTGTGGCAGTGGGACTGTGTGTGTTTCCAGGCCTGTGATTATGTGACCATGTACTTCCCGGACAGCGGTCGTGACAGTGACTTTGTGTGCTGCTGGGATACGGTGATTGTGACGGCGCGAATGAGTGCGACTGGACCACTGTGACTGTGACAGTGTGGCTGTATGTGCCCCCAGGACGCTGTGACTGTGTCACTGACTGTGTGCGCCCCTGGGATGCCGTGATTGTGACAATGTGCGTTCCTGGGGTGCAGTGACGGTAGCACTGTGGTGTGGACACTCCTGGGGGGACAAGTGATTGTGGCATGGGACCGTCCATGCTCCTGGGACACTGTGACGTCCCTCGGCTGCCCGTGTGTCCAGGAGGTGCTGCTCTGAGTTCGGTCAGTGTGCTGACCCGCCCAGGTGCCCCTCTGCTTGGGACACCACTGACACTCAGATTGGGGCCTCTCCCTCCCAGAGTTCCTGAGGGAGGACCCGCCATTCTAGGTCTTTCCGGGGACCTCCAGCAGGCATCACTGCCCCCCAGGCCACCCCACCCCCCTCCACTCGGGCACCCCCAGCCCAGCACCCGCGCCCCCACCGGGAAGCGAGCGTCGTGGGCCCTGCTGTTTCCCAAAGGGAACCCGAGAGAAGCTGAAGGAAAACAAAGCTGGAGTCAACAGGAAATGCCAAGACCCAGGGCGGCGCGCCAAGCCAGCGCAGGTCACTGTCCTGAGAGACCAAGGAGGGGGCGGCCGCAGTAGGAACTGGGCCCTATGCCCTTTTAAGGCCCTAGGGACGCCGCTACCCTGGTGTCTGAGGTGCTGATTCTCCGGGGACAGTGGCTGAGTGGCAATAACTATCATTATCTTAATGCTGTCCATCTCGTAATGCCCCACTCTCGGGCTCCATGCTGGGGACTTTTCCACACGTCCTCATCCCCTGTGTCCCAGGACGTAGTCCTGTTAGGCAGATGGGGAAACTGAAGCCCAGAGAAGCAACGTCCCTTCTCCTTCTCACCCAACCAGGAGTGGCAGTGCTGGGATTCCAACACAGGGCTGTGTGTCCTTGCACAAGTGTCTCGCCCTCTCTGAGCCTCTCTAAGTAAATGGAGCTGTTGTGGGCCCTGCCCTGGGGGAGGATCAGTTGGAGAGTTCTGTGAGATTGGGGATGCTTGCAAGGGAGTTAACACAGTGGGTGGCCAGTCAAGAGTCGCCCAGGGACCTGGGCTCCAAGGCGGGGGGGCCTGGGGTGACCCTGCTTCTCTAGGGTGGGAAGAAAAAACAGGAACCTCAGCTGCATCCCCACAGGGCCTCAGGTTTCTGTTTCACTGGGGGCCTGTGGCCTCTAGTGGCTGTGGTCAGAGAGAGGGCAGTGTTGCTAGTGTCCCCCCTCCTGTCCCCCTCCACCCCCCGCCAGGCAGGAGGAGGAAGGGGGAACTGAGAGGCCCCCAGTGGGAAGCTGGCTCCTTCCTGGGGCGTGCTGCCAGCGCACTTCTCCAGAAAGGGGTTTGAGGGTGCACACAGTGGGGTGCCGGCGCTCCCACGGTGAAGTTCATGCAGCCCCCAACCAGGGGATCCCGGGAGCCCTCCAGACTTGAGTCCCAGGAACCCAGAGAGAGGGGCTTGTGCGCCCCTCCAGGATGGCCCCCACTGCCCCCTCCAGACCCGGGCATGTCTGAGCCTGCGCTCCCGGCCCCCTGCGAAGCTGAGTCACGGCACCGCCGCGATCTGTCAAGAGGCAGATGGAGCGCGACGAAGAGAAGGACTCTGGTGGTGAGGTTGGGGGGGGCTTGCCTGAATTAGGGGCGGGGCCCATGTACCGCACCCCCAGCTTGGGTCCCCAAACTCTCGCCACCGAGAGAGGCGCTCCCCGGCTCCAGGAGGGGCTGGAGGCGGCTCGACTGGGGTCTCTCTCTGGCCCGTGATCTCTGTCTCCATTTGGGTCCTCGCCTCCCCTGGTCTCTGGCGCTCCCGGATCCCTGGCGATGGCCTGGGAACCGGGCTCTCCTCGCGCACCTGCCGTCGCGCGCCCTCTGCTGGGGGACGAGAAAGGCACAGGCTGAGCGTGCGCTCCGAGTCCTGACCTGCTTGCGGGACTCCAGTCCCGAGCAAAGTCGCCGCTGCCGCCACTGTCGAGGCGCCTCGTATTATTTCATGCTTATTGAGCACCCCAGCGAGCGGGAGCCAGGCCGGCCGACCGCAGGCTGCGGGTGAGGTCTTCGCCTTCCCGGTATGGGGACCAGGCCGTTCCCCCCATCCTCCATCCTCCATCTCCAGCCTCCATCTCCATCCTCCATCCTCCATCTCCATCCTCCATCTCCATCCTCCATCTCCACCCTCCATCCTCCATCTCCATCCTCCGTCTCCATCTCCACCCTCCATCCTCCATCTCCATCTCCACCTCCATCCTCCATCTCCATCCTCCATCTCCACCCTCCATCCTCCATCTCCATCCTCCATCTCCATCTCCATCTCCACCCTCCATCCTCCACCTCCATCCTCCATCTCCATCTCCATCTCCACCCTCCATCCTCCATCTCCATCCTCCATCTCCATCTCCATCTCCACCCACCATCATCCACCTCCATCTCCATCTCCATCTCCATCTCCACCCTCCATCCTCCATCTCCATCCTCCATCTCCATCTCCATCTCCACCTCCACCCTCCATCATCCACCTCCATCCTCCATCTCCATCTCCATCTCCACCCTCCATCCTCCATTTCCATCCTCCACCCTCTGTCTCCATCCTCCATCCTCACGCAGTGGAGATGGCCGCCTGGAGGATGGAAAGGAACTTGGTGGCAGAGTTGTGGACCGAGTTCCCATGTCCCCTGTGTGCTTGCCCATGCCCCTGCCAGGGCCTCCCCCTGCCTTTGCACTCCAAGCATCCTTGGCTTTCCCTTCCTGATGAGGATACTGAGAGCCAGTGACTTGCCCAAGGTCACAGCGAGGAAGGGCCGAATTGGGATTCAAAAAACCCCACATCTCTCCCACTCCAGGTCAGTGGGTGAGATTCAGACCGTAGCTCGACCCACTGACTTGCTGTGTGACCTAGGGCCAGTGAGCAGGCCTCTCTGAGCCTTGGCTTCTTCATCAGTAAACCGGGCTGAGTAAGCCTGGCCCACCCCCAGGGTTGTGGTAGGGCTGGGGTGGCTGACGTCAGGGCTGGGCAGCCAGGGCCTGCTGTTTGGAGAACTTCCTCAAAATGACATCAGCAGGGAGACAAAAGGAGTCCCTAAACTGCAAACCGGGCCCTGGCTGCCAGGGTGCCCGCTCTGTCACCAGCACCAGATGGACTGTAAACAGGAAACTGAGGCTCTGGACCTGGGGGAACCGCAGACTGGGAGGGTGAGGGCAGAGTGCCGGGGGCCATCTGAGCCCACCGTTTTCACTCCTGAGTAACTCAGAGTTCAAGTCCAGCCTTTGCCCTTGACTTGCTGTGTGACCTTGGGAAAAGACTTCACCTCTCTGAGCCTCAGTTTCCTCGTCTGTAACAGGGCCACTCATTCCACAAACCTTGATGGAGAATCTTCAGCCTGTGGCGAAGAAAGAGGTAGACCCCGTCTCGGCTGTCCCGGAGTTCTGAGACTAGTGCATGAGGAAGAAATAGCAAGTAAAGGCATTCGATCTTTCCAGATGGTGACACATGGGATTTGAAGAAAAGGGGGACCCTGAAGCCAGGGAAGCCGTCTCTGAGGAGGTGACATTTGAGCAGAGACCTAAGTGAAGTGAAAGAGGATGCTATGTGGGTATCTGAGGGATGAGGGTGACAAGCAGAGGGAACAGTCAGTGCAAAGTTCCTGGGGCAGGAGTGTGTCTGAAGTGTTGGCAGAAAGGAGGCAGGGAAGTGATGGGGCGGCTTGTGTAGGGCCTCGGAGGCTGTGGGCAGGGTTGGCTTTAGGCCTCAGTTTCCATCTGACTTCCTGGGAAGAGACAAAGGTCACTGAGCTGGAGGGAAACGGAACCGTGAAGGGCCTGTGTAGCCTAGTAGTAGTCTGTTTGGACTGGACCCGGGGCCCTGGTGGCCAGTGCATGGGTCTGAGTGGCTTTGGCACAGGAGTTTTCATCCCCAGGGGCAGTTCTGTCCCCCCAGGGGACACGTGGCAATGGCTGGAGACATTTTAGTGGTCAGGATTGAGAGGTTGCTCCTGGCATCTCGTGGGCAGAGGCCAGGGATGCTGGCACTGCTAGGAGCGCAGAGGAGCGCCCCCCAGGACAAGAGATCCTCCGGCCCCAAAGGTCAACCGTGCATTCCCAGGGAGGTGACATCCCATCCAAGGGGGCAAAATGTGGATCTTGGGGTGGATGTGTGAAAAAAAAAAGTTATTTTTACGTATAGAGCCCAGATAGACACTCAGGATGTTAACAGACACACAGCATCGCTGGGGCACTAACATTTCACGCCAGAGGTGACCAGGGAGGAAAAACTAGAAAGGCCATCATGAAATCAAGGGTGGCAGACATGGAGCCTGGCTCGGCCATTCATGGGCCATGTGACCTTGAGCAGCTTGTTTCTCTCCAAGACTTGGTTTTCCCACCTAGAAAATGGGGACAATAGTTTCACTTCTCCGGGGTTTCCCAAGGATTCACTGAGACCACGGCCAGAGGTGCTGGGTGCACAGGAAGCCTTCTGCAGGTTAGCTGCTGTCCTTGTCCCCATCATCTTCTGCATCGTCTGCTCGTACAGCAGCTTGCACATTATTAGCTCTCCAGAAACGTTTTGTCGGATAATAATAACCGTAGCTAATATTCACTGAACGCTTCCTATGTCCAGATGCTTCTCTGAGCCTTTTACTTGTCCATGCGTGACGTGCGTAATCTTTGCGTACCCATTTTACAGGTGGGAAACTGAGGCTCTGGGAAATGAAGGGACTGGCCCAAGGTCAGGTGACTGAGGAGGGCCCGGGGGCTATGAGCGCACTCAGAGCTTCTGGGGGTGTCTAAGAGTTATAAGGCATCTCAGAGGCTGTGGGGACCCTCTGGGGCTGTCCCCAAGGATTGTGGGTGCCTCTTGGATTCTGGGGTAGCCGAGGGTTGGGACTGTCTTAGGAGCCATGGAGGAATCTAGTTGTGTCCTGGGGTCTATGTGAGCCCCAGGATTCAGGTGGCATCTCCCCGGTTATGGGAGCACCCCCTGAGTGTGAAGGCACTCCTGAGGTTATCTGGGGGTCTCTGCGTGTCTGGGGGCATCTCAGGGACGCTGTGGAGCCACTCAGGGGTGGCGGGACATCTGAGGGACTGTGGAAGCATTCCTGGGGTCTGTGAGGGGCCCTCGGATTTAAGGGGATGCTCTGTGGCGGGGGG
>NC_060280.1:88577337-88601414 GCF_021613505.1 Equus quagga | reverse complement strand
GCCCTGCGCCCCCCGCGGCCATGGCGCGGCCGCGCGGCCTGGGCCGCATCCCCGAGCTTCCGCCGGCGGCCTTCCCGGGGGCGGCGGCCGAGGACGAGGCGTTCCTGCCCGAGCCCCCGGCCCTGCGCGCGCCCCGCCGCCCGCGCTCGCCGCCCTCCTCGCCCGTCTTCTTCGCCAGCCCGACCCTCCGCCGGCGCGTCCGGCTTCTCCGCAGCGTCCAGGATGGCGGCCGCCAGGCGTGGGCCGGGTAAGTGCGCGCGCGGGGCCGCGGGTTCGAGTCTCCTCCGGGCCCCTGGCGCGCGCCGGGGTCTGGGGCTCGGCCCGGGCTCTCCGCAGCCTCACTTTTCCTCTTCCGCCACAAGGCAGCGATCAAAATCATCCCTGCCCGCCGGGGTTGCCGTGGAGACCTCTGATAGGGCATGCAGTAGGCGCTCAATAAACGCTCCGTGCCTCCCACTTCCTGCGCAGACCTGAGGCTGCGGTCGGGCTCTGGCGGCATGAGGCCAGCGTGCCATCCGGGGTCATGTGAGGTCATGTGTTCTGGTCTGGTGGTCTCAGTCTCACGGCCTGTGAAATGGGGCAGCGGGGCCCTCTGGGGGCTGCCCGGCCCGGGCGCTCGGTGTGCATCGCGTGCACGGGGCACGGAGGGCAGATCAAGTTCCCTTCCCGGCCAGCCCGGGGGTGGGCTGCGGGGGCAGGAAGCCTGGGGGGAGTAGCCTGGAGGCCACATCCGGTCTGGCTTCCCAGTGTCGCTTTCTCTTGGAAACCGAGGTTGGCAGCCCGGAGGTGGGCACGGGCTGGTTCCGGGGGGCTTCTCCGGAGCCGGCAGAGGGTCCTCTGCTTCCCCCTATGCCCCCGACTCTCCGCACGCCGTCGTTGGGAACGGGACGCAGAGTGGGAGAGGGCACTGCGGGGACAGGACGCAGGCCCAGTGCCTGGACCCGGGAAGAGATGGGGCGGGGAGAGAAGAGGAGGAGGTCGGGCCTCTGGGAACCCCGCAGGGGGTCGGGGAGGCTGGGGCAGGGGGAATCAGTGCCTCTCTCCGGGTTTCTCTCTGGGTCTCTGTTCTCCCCCCCGCCCCACCGCCCCCCAGCTCCACCTTTCCCGCGTCCCTTGTCCCTGCCCTGGGTTTTTGTCCCCGGACTCCGCGCGCACTCCGCCCGCGCGGGCCAGGCTCGTTCCCCCTGGGTGCACGGCGTTCGGAGAGCTCCAGCTGGCCCAGCTCGACGTCAGGATGGAGAAGAGGGGGAAGGCGGGGCCAGAGGCGGGAGGGGGGGTGACGGGCTCGGAGCCCGGGAAACCGGAGCCCGGGGCACCCCCCGAGGCCCGGGGAAAGGGAGGGAGGCGGCAACTGTGCGCAAGGTTCCGTGGGCCCCCCCGCAGGCGGAGGCAGGCGCCCAGCCAGCCCGCCCGGCACTGCGGACACGGGGACGCTCGAACGCCCGGGGCGTCCCTGGGGGGTCACCCGGAGGGCGGGCGTGGAGGCGGCGCCGGCGACGGCCGCAGACACCTCGGGCCTGGCGAGCGGCGCGCGCCACACCACCGTGCAGCCGTCCGCATGCGCGCCTCGACGGCGCTTGGCACCCATGCGCTCCAGTGCGGCGCCCCGGGCCCGGCCCCGGCCCCCTGCGCTGACACTGCCCCCCGCGGGCTCAGAGTCCCTGGTCCACTTCTCCTTCGGCGATGAGGACACCTGTTGGCACCCTCCGGGGAGATCTGTCAGGTGGGTGGCCCGTGGCCAGTCTCCTCCTTTGCCGCCCGAGGCTGCGCTGGGGGTGGGGAGGAGTCCCCAAGGAGCCTTCCAGGGTCTGCCTGGAGCCCCGCACCCTCCTCTGGTCCTAAATGTCTGGGTGCTGCTGAGGGCTTCCTGCAGGTGGTGGCTCCGAAAATGGGTGCTGGGTCCTGTCCCCTTCCTGCCTACCTGAAGTCGGATCCCTTCACCCTCTTTGTGCCCCCAAACCTGGGCTTCTGGCACTCACCCTGGAGGCAGATATGGGTGTCCAGCGTCACCTGGGCTCCACTCCCAGGCCACAGGCCCCGAGCCAGGTCCCTCCGGCCCTGCTCTGCCCTGTGCCTCCAGCCTCCCCCCCTCCCTCTTGCTGTGGCTGCCAGGCTGAAAACCAAGCTGGGGTGGGGGCGGGGAGGTGCTGCCAGTCCTGGGGACATTCAGAGTCAGCTGGACGCTGCTGGGGCAGAGAGGTGACCTTTAGGTTCTCAAAATTCTCAGGAGACACTGGCCTCATTCTTGCTTCTGTGCACCAACCCCTTCAGACACCTGGACACATATGCTCTCCGACACGGACACACATACCACGTACACAGCCACACACGACACACACACAGACACTCCCACACACAGGGAAATCGGAGTCCCCTGGTGTTTACTGTGCTAGGCATGGGTCTCCTGGCTGGTGGCGATGCCAAGAGAACCCCACAGTTGACCCACGGCCACGGTGACATGCAAACCACAGAAACCCTAGCCCCACACAGCCTCTTGGACGCTGCACTTCCACAGGAACACACACCCAGGCTGGGTGCCCACCTGCACACAACCACCCACAGGAGCGCACCTCACACCCGCTCAGGGGCCAGGGACAGTCACAGCGCCTGCCCCACACAGGCACACCCTCAGAAGGTCACAGAGTCACAGACGCGTGGATCTGGACACAGAGACCCACGCAGACCCCACAGGCACACACAGATGTGCAAACCCACATAGACGCCTGTATACGCACAGGGGTCCCTGAGCACACGCAGCTGACTCACACAGACACAGACCCTCCTTGCACACCCAGCCCCACAAACAGCCGTGTCAGCCGGCACCACGTGCCTGCCTGGCAGACACACACCAGCGCCTTGCCCTCAACCTCGTGTCACCTTCACAAAGCAAATGCCAGGCCTTTCCATGAAGGCTGCCCGGCACCTCCCACCAGGGAGTCAGGTAGAGTGGGGCACGGAGCCTGGGAGACTCCAGGCCACCTGGGGGGAGCCAGGCACCCCATTCAGCAGGCACATTTGTAGCCTGGCGGCCCAGGTTTGAGCCCTTGCTTTACCACGAGCCAAGTTCTTCATCCTGTCTGTGCCTCAGTTTCTCTGTCTGGAAAATGGGGTGTCAGTGCTGGTTCAGGTGTCGCGTGGTGTCTAACATGTGGCATTCAGTAGCGATTGGCTACTTTCATTATTTTATGATTTTCACCTACTGGGACATGTCCTCTTTCCCTGTCCCCCGCCCCAGGCTTGTTTGTTTCCCATCAGCCCCTGTGGCAGAGCTCTCTGAGGTCTCGTCGGCCCCCGGGCGGCAGAGTCTCCCAGAGGCCCAGTTTGATGCTCGGGGAGCCCAGGTGGACAGGTCTGGGGGGCTCGGAAGTGGGGAGGCAGGTAGCAACTTCACTGGCAAAGGCCACCGAGTGGTCGCCGTGTTCAAAGGATGGGTGGTCATTTCCCTGTCGATGGGGCGTCCGGGCGTGTGGCTATGATGTCACGGCCTGTCAGCTGCCCTTGACTCCACTTGGTGGCTTTGGGTCTCTTTGGGACATCGCCGGTGCAGCCTCTGGCCTGGCTTCGGGCCCACCTCAAGCAGCAGCAGCCCAGAAGGGTGACACCCACAGCCCCGTGTGGGGCAGGGGTCCGATTCTAGGGGCTAGCTTCGACCCCCAACTCGGGCTGCAGTCCAACAGGCCTCACCACCCCTCCCCGTGCCCTCCCACAGCCCAGGGGACCTCTGCTCCTGGAAGCACAAACAGCGGCCTCCCGGCCCGGCCTCTGGGCTCCTGCTTACGTGAGCAGAGTCCCCTGAGGCCGCAGGATCTGCCAGCGCTGGGGTTTGGTCTCACCTTCCCAAAGTGCGGCTCCGGTTCCTGGGGCGGGGCTGGGATCCGCTGGTGGGGCTGTTCCTCTCCCCTCCCCGCTGACACTAGTCTAGGCTGGGCCTTCGGACACGGGACATGGTTATGGGCAGCGAGGCCACCAGCCCCTCGCCACCCTCCCCTCTGTGCTTGGGCCTCCTCGTTGAACCAGGGCGCTAACAGCACCCAGCTCAGAGAGTCGGTGGGAGACATCACTGGGTTCATGTCTGTAAAGCACTTCAATTGGGCCAGGCACATAGGAAGTTCTCAATAAGTGTCTTCTTTTTTTTTTTTTGAGGAAACTTAGCCCTGAGGTAACATGTGCTGCCAATCCTCCTCTTTTTTGCTCAGGAAGACTGGCTCTGAGCTGACATCCGTGCCCATCTTCCTCTATTTTGTACGTGGGACGCCTGCCACAGCATGGCTTGCCAAGCGGTGCCAGGTCCACACCCGGGATCCGAACTGGCAAACCCCGGGCTGCCGAAGCAGAACGTGTGCACTTAAGCGCTGCACCAGTGGGCCGGCCCCTCAATAAGTGTCTTCTTATTACTGTATACTTAAAAGGATCTAACCTGGTGTCCAGTACACAGCAGGTACTCAATAAATGGGCATTATCCTCAAAGGCCCAAGCTCATGGACTAAGAGTATTCCATCTTGAGTGGTTTTTTTTTTCCCAATTCACTTTTTAAAATTAACATATTGTAAAATTCACCCTTTTTACATTGTATGAGGTTTTTTTCTTGTGGTAAAATCTACGTAAGATAAAATTTCCCATTTTAACGAGTTTTGAGTGTGCAATTCAGTGGCATTTAGCACATTCACACTGCTGTGCAGCCATCCCCACCATCCGTCTCCAGAACCTTCTCATCTTCCCAAACTGAAGCTCTGTCCTCATTGGACACCAGCTCCCCCTCTCTCCCCCAGCCCCTGGCCCATCCATCCTCCTTCCTGTCTCTGTGGATGTGTTTCTTCTAGGGGCCTCCTATAAATAGAATCATACGGTATCTGTCCTTCTGTGTCTGGTTTATTCCACTCAGCACAGTGTCCTCCAGGGTCATCCACGGTGTGGTACGTGTGACAGAATTATCTTCTTTTTTAAGGCTGAATAATATTCCATTGTGTCATGTGTATATACCACATTTTCTTTATCCATTCGCCCACTGATGGACTTGAGTTGTTTCCCCCTTTGAGCTATCGTGAAGGACGCTGCTGTCAACGCGGGTGGACAAGCTTCCTTTTGAGTCCCTGCTTTCAATTCTTGGGGTGTGTGCCTAGGAGCAGAGTTCCTAGATGGTTTGATAATTCTATACTTAATTTTTTGAGGAGGTGCCAAATTGTTTTCCACAGCAGCTGCCCAGTTTTATGTTCCCACCAGCAATGCATGAGGATTCCAGTTTCTCCACATCCTCACCAACCTTTGTTATTATTTTTTCTTCTTTTTTTTTTTTGGTGAGGAAGATTGGCCCTGAGCTAACATCTGTTTCCAATCTTCCTCTTTTTGTTTGAGGAAGATTGTCACTGGGCTAACATCTGTGCTACTCTTCCTCTACTTTATGTGGGACGCCACCACAGCATGGCTTGAGGAGCAGTGTGTAGGTCCACGCCTGGGATCAGACCCTGTGAGCCTTGGGTGAGGTGGAGCACATGAACTTAACCACTATGCCACCAGGCTGGACCTTTTTTTGGGTCGGGGGGAGATTAGCCCTGAGCTAATATCTGCTACCAATCCTCCTCTTTTTGCTCAGGAAGACTGGCCCTGAGCTAACATCCATGCCCATCTTCCTCTACTTTATATGTGGGACACCTACCACAGCGTGGCTTGCCAAGCGGTGCCATGTCCGCACCCGGGATCCGAACTGGCAAACCCCGGGCCCCCGAAGCGGAATGTGCGCTCTTAACCGCTGCACCACTGGGCCGGCCCCTCTTCTTTTTTTTTAATAATAGGCACCCTAGTGGGTGTGCAGTGGTATCTCCTTGTGGTTTTGATTTGCATTTCCCCAGCGACTGATGGTGTTGAACATCTTCTCATGTGCTTATTATTGTCTGTCTGTATTTCTCCTTCGGAGAAATAATTATTTACATTCTTGGCCCACTTTCCAATTGAGTTGTTGGGTTTTCTGTTGTGGTTGAGTTTTAGGAGTTCTTTATGTGTTCTAGATGTTAATCCCTTACCAGATAGGTGCTTTGCAAAATTTCCCTCCCATTCTGTGGGTTGCCTTTTCACTCTCTGAATAGTACCCCTCGGCTCACAAAAGTTTTTAATTTTGGTGAAATCCGATTTACTTTTTCTTTTCTTGCCTGTGCTTTTGGGGTCATGTCCGAGAAATCATTGCCAAATCCAACGTCATGACGCTTCTAAGAGTTTGATAGTTTTAGCTCTTCCGTTTATGTCCTTGATGCATTTTGAGTCAGTTTTTTTCTATGGTGTGAGGTAGGGATCCAACTTCATTCTTTTGCATGTGGATAACCAGTTTTCCTAGCACCATTTGTTGAAGACTGTCCTTGGGGCCGGCCCGGTGGCACAGTGGTTAAATTCGCACATTCCACTTCTTGGCGGCCCAGGGTTCGCTGGTTCGGATCCCGGGTGCGGACATGGCACCACTTGGCACGCCATGCTGTGGTAGGCATCCCACATATAAAGCAGAGGAAGATGGGCACGGATGTTAGCTCAGGGCCAGTCTTCCTCAGCAAAAAGAGGAGGATTGGCAGCAGATGTTAGCTCAGGGCTGATCTTCCTCAAAAAAAAAAAAAAGAAAGACTGTCCTTTTGCCATTGAATAGTCATGGCACCCTCTCCTAAAATCATTTGCTCATATATGTGAGGGTTTATTTCTTGGCTCTCTGTTCTATTCCATTGGTCTGTATGTGTGTCTTTATGCTGATGCCATACTATTTTGATTACCGTAGCTTTGTAGTAAGTTTTGGAATCAGGAAGTGTGAGTCCTCCAACTTTGTTGTTTTTCAAGATGTTTCTGGCTGCTCGGGGTCCCGTGAGAGTCCGTATGCATTCTAGGATGGATTGTTTTTCATTCTGCAAAGCGCGTTGCTGGTATTTTGATAGGGATTGCATGAAATCCGTAGATTGCTTTGGGTGGCATCGACATCTTAATGTTAAGTGTTCCAGTCCATGAATATGGGATGTCTTTCCATTTATTGGCATCTTCCTTAATTTCTTTCAGCAACAGTTGATCGTTTTCAGCGTACAAGATTTTTGCCTCCTTTAGTTAAGTTTATTCCTAAGTTTCTTATTCATTTCGATGCTTTTGCAAACAGACTTGTTTCTGAATATCCCTCTTAGATGGCTCATTGTTGGCGTGGAGAAAAGCAACTGATTTTTATGTGTTGATTTCATATCCTGCGACTTTGCTAAATTCATTTGTTAGTCTGTTCTAGGAGTTTTCACGCACGTCATCCCCACCACTGGCTTCTTTCGCTTAACAAAATTCATTTGAGACTCATCCAGGTTGTTTTTGTGTATCAGTAGTTAAAAAGCAAACTGCCGTTTCTTCCCACTCTTGCGGAACACTTCCGACACCAAATGTGCCATGTTTTCCCACACCCAACAGTTTGCCCAAGTCTCTGCAGACACCGACTGGGTAAACTAATTTACTTCTGACACTGACTGCCCGAAGCTGGTGCAGATTCCACGGGTTCAGGGCTCCGTCCCACACAGCTGCCCGCACTTCCGACATCAGTCTCAGGTTCAAGTTGCCACCTGTGCTTCTGACCCACAGGCGATAAATCAGAGGTTCCCACGACCCCTTCCTCGGGTTTGATGATTTGCTAGAACAGCTCACAGAACTCAGAAAAAGATTTGCCTACTAGATTACTGGTTTGTTATAAGATACAAGTCAGGAACAGCCAGATGGAAGAGATTAGTAGGGCACGGGATGGGGAAGGAATCAGAGCTTCCAGACTCTCTCCGTGTGCACCACCCTCCCAGCACCTCGGAAGCTCCCGGAACCCTGTCACTTAGGGACTCTGATGGAGGTTCCGTGGTGTAGGCGTGGCCGATGACGTCGTTGGCCATCCCGTTGGTGATTAACTGACCCCTGGTCCCTTCCCCGTCCCCAGAGGTCCCAAGTTGGGGCTGAAAGTTCCACCCTCTAATCACATGATTGGCAGCCAGCGCCCCCCCCTGCCCCCAGGCTGTCCAGGCGTCCCCACTGCCACTCATCTCATTAGCATACAGCAAGACACTTTTTGCTGCAGAGAGACGTAGGGTTTCAGGAATTATGTGCCAGGAAACTGGGCAGAGGCCAAATATATATTATTTTTTCACAGTTTATTTTTGGTGTTTTTTAAATTGCTGAACAGTCTTCCATGGTGTGGACCGGCCGCAGTTTACCCGCTCACCAGTGAACGCACGTTGGGTTTAGTGGCTTCCAGTCTTGGGTGATTATGGGCAGAAATTCTATAAACATTTGTCTGTGGGTTTTGAGTGGGTATATATATTCATTTATCTTGGGTAGATACGTAGGAGTGGATTTGTTGGATCAAACAGGAAGTGTATGTTTAATTCCATAAGAAATCGACCAACTGTCTTCCACAGTGGCCATACCCCTGTCATTCCCATCAGCAATGAATGAGGGTTCCAGTTGCTCCGAATCCTTGTCACCACTGGTATTATTGTCAGTTTTCATTTGTTTTAGCCATCCTGGTAGGTGTGGAGTGGTGGTTCACAGGGTTTGTTTTTTGTTTTTTTCCTTGGGTTTTTTTTTGGTGAGGAAGATTGGCCCTGAGCTAACATCTGTTGCCAATCTTCTTCTTTTTGGTTAAGGAAGACCACCCCCAAGACAACATCTGTGCCCATCTTTCTCTATTTTGTATGTGGGAGACCACCACAGCATGGCTTGATGAGCGGTGCATAGGTCCACACCCTGGATACGAACCTGCGAACCCCAGGCCGCCAAAGCAGAGTGCACACACTTAACCACCAGGCCAGCCTCCCCCACCCCCCTTTGCTTTTTATGCCAGCTGCCTGGCCCGGGGGAGGGATGTGGGAGCCCTGTGCTCTGATGGGAGTCAAGCAGGCAGAGAGCACAGGTTAACATTTTAGTCTGAGGAGGCACAAGACTTGGATTCGAATTCTGACCCCACCATGATCTTGCTGTGTGACCCAGAGCAAATCATTTCCCTCTCTGAACCTCAGTTTCTTCATCTGTAAAATGGAATCAATGAAGTCCCTCCCTGGTCCCCCACCCAGGACTGGCCCAGAAAAAAGGCTCAGTATGCGGAAGCTGGTATCGCTGTTCTGGTCTAGGCGATTCCAGACTTCTTTCTCAGCAACGGACCGTTCAAATAAAATCTTATGCTGACTCTCAATAGGTGGACCCGAAAGAGGAGGATTCCATTTCCTCCCCCTTCCCCCTCGCCCCCACCAGAGCATAGCCTGAAGTCTGCTGACCGGTCTAACCCCCTCACCTTAACAACAGAGGAACAGCCAGAGAGGGCAGTGGCTTTCCAAAAGCCACACAGCATGTCGCAGGCACCCAGCTCCCCGCTTTCATCCTCAGTTCTCCATATTGACTGCCTTCCTGAGTCCACTCCCAAGTGGCATCCGTGGGGCTGAGAGACTTGTAATTACCACTGATCTGTGTGTGTGCTCTGTGCCAGGCACCATTCCGAGCATTTTGCCCGTCTTAACGCTGGTCACCTGGGTGACCCAAGGGAGGCAGCGGTTGTCCCCATTCTGTGGATGAAGACACTGAAATTCACTCACTTCCTCCAGGTCCCACAGCTGGAGACTTACGGCCAGCGTCCCCCTGCCTCCTCCTGAGGGTCTGTCTTGCCAGCGCCCCCAGGCTGGGGTCCCGCTGTGTCCCCTCTCTCCGTGGCTGTGTCTCTGTCCTAGTCTGTCTGTATCTCCGCTCCAGCCACACCAGCTTCCTCACTGGTCCTCCAACAAAAACCGAATCCTGCCGGAGGGCCTTTGCACATGCCGTGTCCTCCCACCTCCCGACCTGGGGCCTGGTCCTTCTCATCCTTCAGGCCCTGCCTCGATGTCCCCTCCTCGGAGAGGCCAGCCTCAACCACAGCAGCTACAGTCACCTCTCCAGTGACCTGGAGTCATCCACCTCATTTTCATTCTCTGCCTGGCACAATCCAGTTGATGTATTCATTCATTCATACCGTTTATAATTCATTCAACTAACATTTATTGGGCCTGCACTGTGGGCGAGGCCATGTTCTTGGCCTAAGGGATATGGCTGTGGACAAAGTAGACAAAAATCCCTGCTCTGGATAGCTTAGTTCTAGAAGGGAAGGGAAACAATGAAGAAGATAAGGATAATATAGAATATGTCAGGTAAGCAGTATTTTTTTTCAAGGAAGGGAAATAAGAAATATTAGGGCAGGGGAGGCGACTTTTGAACTGAGGCATGAAGGAGGCGAAGAAGAAGACATTGGTGATCTGGGCAGAGGGGGCAGCCTGTGCAAAGGCCCTGAGGCAGGAATGTGTTTGAAATGTTAGGGAACAGCAAGGAGGCCGTGGCGGCTGGAGCAGAGGGAGTGAGGGGCAGAGTGGGAGATCATGTGACAGGGCCTTGTGGGCCTCAGTGAGGGCTTTGGTTTTGGCTCTGAGTGAGCTGGGAGCCATAGAAGGTTCTGAGCAGACAAGGGATGTGACCTGTCTCAGGTGTCACACGTTCCTTCTGGCTGCTGTTGGGGGAAGAGACTGAGGGGCAGACAAGAGCTGGGGACCAGGGCAGAGGAGAATGCACTGGGCCTGACCAGCGATGAGGGGGGCTGGCCAAGGAGGGGGTAAGAAGTGGACAGATTCTTAGGGGCTAGCCCAGTGGCATAGTGGTTTAGTGTGCACGCTCCACTTCAGTGGCCCAGGGTTTGCAGGCTCAGATCCTGGATGGGGACCTACACACCACTCGTCAAGCCATGCTGTGGTGCCATTCCACATAAAATAAAGGGAGATTGGCACAGATGTTCACTCAGGGCCAATCTTCCTCAGCAAAAAAAAAAAAAAAAAAAAAAAAGGACAGATTCTGGATAGATGTGGGCAGCGAGGCTGATCTGATGTGTGAAAGAAAGAGTAGAACTAAGGAGGACCCATGATTTTCGGGGTGTGCATTGCTGCTAGGTTAGCCTGTTTATAGTCCGGCCTTCCCTTTGTCATCTCTGTGAGGAGCAGACTGTGGTCTGTCTTGGTCACCGCTGGGTCCCTGGGGCCTGGCTCTGCAGTTCCCTGCCTCCCATCTCATTTGGGGGGTCTGCTGTCTTTAATGTCCTCTATCTGCCCCCATCTCTGCCGGGAAGTCCCTGGTCCCCTTGTTCCTCTTGACTCCATCTTGGCCCTGACCCCTCTTCCCGCCCGCCCCCTGCAGCCTCGAGGCCGAGAATGGGCCAGCGCCGTCCCCCGGCCGCAGCCCCCTGGACTCGCAGGCGAGCCCCGGCCTCGTGCTGCACGCCGGGCCGGCCACTAGCCAGCGCCGCGAGTCCTTCCTGTACCGCTCGGACAGCGACTATGACATGTCGCCCAAGACCATGTCCCGGAACTCGTCGGTCACCAGCGAGGCGTGAGTACCCCCTCCCCACCCGCCAGCTCCTCCAGGCCTGGCCCAGCGCAGCTGCCCTTCCCAGCAGGGAGGGGGGCACTTCCCAGCCTCCCCCCACCCCACGGAGCCCCCGCCCTGCCCACCAGCTTTCCCAGGCCCAGCGCCCGCAGTGGCCACCCCAGAGAGCTGCTTCTCGGGGACCCCAGCCCCTGTCCACCCAGGCCCTTGGGGCTCCCGCCATGAGGACTCCTGACCTGCCCCTGTCCTTCACCACAGGCACGCTGAGGACCTCATCGTGACACCGTTCGCCCAGGTGAGACCCCGCCCCTAAGGAGGAAAGGGGCTCCGACCCTCACCCTCACTTGGGGACAGGGGCACAGCCCAGGCTGCCCCTCTCCTGACCCTTGCTCCCCATCCCAGGTGCTGGCCAGCCTCCGGAGCGTTCGCAACAACTTCTCACTTCTGACCAATGTGCCCATTCCCAGCAACAAGTAAGTCGAGGCTGCGCCTCGGTGCCCCTGATCACGAGGCACATCACAGCTGGGTTCAACTGTGCGCTCTGCTGTGTGACTTCAGGCAGGCGCTTGACCTCTCTGAGCCTCTGTTCAGGCAATAGCTCCCTGAGCCAGTAAACCATTGCGATTCGAATGCCTGAGATACAGAAGCTTATAAATAAAGACTTAAATAAAGCTTATAAATAAAGACTGAGGGGTCCAGACACACGGTGGTGAGGCCATGGGTGGCCAGCCACCCCACCTTGGGGCCACTCTTGGCCCTGATGCCAACTTGCTGGGCAAATAGCATCCTGTGGAACCTCTGTTCCCCCTCCATAAAAATGGGAATTTAATAGTGCCTCCCGTAGGTGGCTGCTGTGAAGAGTCTAGAAGATGATATATAGAAAGTGCTAGAACATTGTCTAGCACAATACTTAGGTGCTCACTAAATAGGACTAGTGCTCATTATTTTGGGGCAGGGGTGTGGCCGAGAGCTGCTGGTCCCTCTGGGAGTCCGGGGACAGAGCCATCCTCAGAAGGTTCAAGGAATTGAGGGGAAGCATGGCCGAGGAAGCAGCAACATTGGAGACACAGGACCTGAACCCACTGCTGAGCCTTGATCCTCAGTTTCCTCATCTGTAAAATGGGTTCTTGTGACAGGCTGCAGGCAGAGGACGTGGCCGTGTGCACACAGCGCTCAGAACAAGAAAAGTCGGTGCCATTCAGGGAGAAAGGGAGGCAGGGATCCGGGGGTCGGGGCACAGGCTGACCTTGGAGCCCCATTTCTTTGCAGGCGGTCCCCGCTGGGCGGCCCAACCCCTGTCTGCAAAGCCACGCTGTCAGGTAACGAAGCCCGGGGCGTGGGAAGGGGCCCTCTTGCTGCCCTATTGCGGGTCCCGCCCCCGAGGCCCTTCCCCCACCGCGCACCCCTGGCGGACCCCCCCACGGGCTAGGGCCTCAGTCCCGGCACCTGCCGCCCCTTCTCCAGAGGAGACGTGCCAGCAGTTGGCCCGGGAGACGCTGGAGGAGCTGGACTGGTGTCTGGAGCAGCTGGAGACCATGCAGACCTACCGCTCTGTCAGCGAGATGGCTTCGCACAAGGTGTGCGGGCCTGGGGCCTGAGGGCGGGGCCAATCTCTGGGCGGGACCTGTGGGCGGGGCCAACTGCTAGGTGCTAACTGTGGGCGGGGCCAGCCATAGGACAGGGCCAATCCCTGGGCAGAGCCTCTGGGATGGGGCCAACAGTGGGGTGGGGCATGTGGGCGGGGCCAGCCATGGGGCAGGGCCAGTCCCTGGGCGGAGCTTATGAGGAGGCCAACCGATAGATGTGACCTGTGGGCGGGGCCAGTCCTTGGATAGGGGCTATGGGTGGGGCCATGCTCTGGATAGGGCCTATGGGTGGGGCCTGGGGGCGGAGCCAATCTGCCGAAAGAGCCTGTGGGGTGGGGTCAATGCCTGGGCAGGACCAACCCCTAACCTGGTGTGTGTGGAGATGTGTGTGTTTGGTTGTACATCTGTCCTTAGGCGACCATCTCTCTTGGGGGTGGGGTCGTATGTTTGTATGGTTTGCTGGTGTGTATCTGCAGCTGTGGGTCTGTGTGGCTGTCTATTTGCTGGCTACACATTGGCAGGGTCGGGGTGAGGGGCTGTTGTGAGAGGATCCATCAGGAGTGTACCTATGGAAGGCGTATGGGTGTGCACAGGCGATTCAGCGGGGTTGTAAGTGTGTGGGGCTGTGCTGGAGGGATGTGTATGTCCACAGGTGTGAGTTGGTCCAGGTGTGAACCTGAGTGTCTTTGTGACTGTGTGTATGTGCGCCTGCAGGGCTGCAGGGGAGGGTGCGAGGCTTCCATGTACAGTAGTGCAGACTGTGCACTGCACAACTCCAGGAGCCACCATTCAGAAAGCTGGCCATGTGATTGCTGCTTCTTGGAGTTGCGTGGCATGGTGGCAGCCCTGTGGGAGGATGCCTGTGTGGAAATGAGTGTGCACGGGAGTGTCTGCGTTGGGGGTGCGTACGCCCGTGGGTGGAGGTTTGTCTGGGAACATGGGAGTCTGAGGGTGACTGTGTCTCGGGGTGTGTTGAGCATCTGAGAATGTGACTGTGTCTCTGAGTGTGGGTCTGCGATGGTGTGTGGGCGTGAGTGTGCGTCTTACCTTATGGATTAGTCAGGGTACGTTTGTGTGTAAGGCTGCACGAGTATTTGTGTCTATTTGAAAGTGTGTCCGTGGGTATGTTGAGTGTGTCTGTAAGTGTGTCTAGTATCTGGGTGTTCGTCCCTCAGTGTGTGTGTCTGCACGTGCGGGTGTGGGTCTGTGTTCTTGGAAGAGGTGTGTCTGAAGGCGTTTGTATGTCTGTGTGCTCAACTATGTGCCTATAGATGTGTTGGACCTCAGAGTTGTGACTGTGTGTGTGTGGTCAGTGTAGGACTGAAAGCATTTTCCAGCGTGTCCAGTATCTGGCTGTGTTGGTGTGGAAGGTGTGTCTCAGAGCGTTCGTGTGTCTGTGAGTGTGTGGAGCCCCTGGGTGTGTGTCTTTGTCTCTGGGTGCGTGCATGGAGAGGGCCCGTCCTCACGAGGGGGTGTGTCCCCCTGCCTGTCCACGCGCCCCTCCTGGGTCCTGGCTGAGGCCCACGGGCTCCTATGCCCCTTTAACGCCCCCCCACCCCAGGCACCACCTGACATCGCATGCAGCCTGCCAGTGCTGCAGTGAGCACGCACACGCACGCACACACACACACAGGCGGACACACGGAGCCAGAGCCTCTGAAGCGTCCTCCCAGGACCCTCGCCCTGCACCCCCCCATGGGCAGGGGTCCCCGGCCGCCTCCAGCTGCCGCCTCCGGGGGCCCCAGCGGGGCCAGAGGCTGGCGGACCATGTAACCAGGGCTGCCACCGGGAGGGGAGCGCGGAGGGGAAGGGAGCCCCCAGCCCTGCTGGGCCGGCCCAGGCCCCTCCGCGGCTCCCCCTTCCACTGCCCACCTGCCCAGCGCCCCGCCCCCCGACGGTGGCGGTTAACCCCAGGAGCCCCCAAGCCCAGCGTGCGTGTGTGGCAGCCCCGAGTGGGGCTAAGCTTCCAAGATGCCCTTGGTGGATTTCTTCTGCGAGACCTGCTCCAAGCCGTGGCTGGTGGGCTGGTGGGACCAGGTAGGGGAATTCGGGGTGGGGGATGGGCAGGAGGCCGGGCCAGGCCCTCCCCTGTCGGACCCTCCAGCCCCCAGTCTGGGCTGGTGTGTGCAGCTATGCACGTGTGTGGCCTGGAGATGAAGCCTTGTGACTGTGTCTGTGTGTGTGTGGCCGGGGCTGGGCGTGGATGGCGGGTGGCTGGGGGGTGGGTCTCTCGCTGGCGGTGACTGTCAGGGCACACATGTGTGTGTCTGCCATGGCGTGGGGCTGCTGACCGTGTGCTCGTTTGCCTGGGTCCTGGCGTGGCCCTGGCTGAGGTCCTGTGGCTCTCGTTGTGGTGGCGTGTGTTGGGCCATGTTTGTGAGCCCAGGGCTGCGTGATTTTTCTGGGGCGTGTGACCCCGAGTGTCAGTGACCGCCTTACTGTGTATGCCCCTTGACTGGTGCATCTGGGGCTGTGTAGAACTGGGTAACGTGGGAGCCTGTGACTGTGCTGTTGTGTGACTTTGTGGGTCCATCTTGTGTGTGTCCGTGTGTCTCTTTGGGTGTGTGCCCAGGAGTGAGCATCCCGTCCCAGTGCGGACCCCCGGGCTCACCCTCCTGCCTGTCTGGACTGAGTGTGCTCCTGCTTTGGGGGTGCTTTGCTGGAGCTGGGGGGCGGGGAACCGATGCCCTTTCTCCTCCATGCACAATGTCACAGCAGACGCTTGTGTGAAGTGGAACGAGGGGACCAGGAGAGGCCCCCAGGCCTGATTCTGGGCAGACTCCATTCATCTGTGCATCTGTCTACCCCTCTGAGGTCAGGGGAGAGGGGCCTGTGGTGGGAAACCCCCTCCCCTGGGGCACTGAACTCTAGGTTCTTCCTTGCCTCCGCCAAACGTCTTCACACACAACTTGGGAACTGCATTCCTTCCTTCCAAACCGAACTGGAAGTTGGGGACCAGGACCCCCAAGGAGTGGGGGCCATGCCTGGGAAGACCTAGGCCAAAGTGGCTCTGGGAAGGCAAGGGTTAAAGGGCCCGAGGCCTGCCCCCTTTTCCCCCAGCTCAGCAGCTGGTTGGAGAGGGAGTTGCTAAGGAGACTCCCATCACCATGGCGACGGGAGTCTCCTGACACCCCATTGGCTCCCTGTTAGGCAGGAGCCCCTCCCTTCCACAGGTGCTCCCTGGCTCCTCCTGGGGGGGAGTATGGGGAGGGGAGCCCCCCTTCCTCACCAGGGAGGGGTATGTGAGGTATCTTGCCTCCCGAAGCCTGGGGACCCCCAGCCAGAGCTAGGAGGAAAGGAAACCCTGATCCCTCCCCCAGCAGCCTGCTGAGGGCTGTTAGCTGAGCACAGAAGGAAGAACGACTCAGGGCCTTCACAAGTTTCTCGAGAGGGCCCCCCCCCCCCCCCCCCCGTGACCCCATCATTCTTTCCTTCTTGCCTCCTTCTTCTCAGTTCAAGAGAATGCTCAACCGTGAACTCACACACCTGTCCGAGATGAGCAGGTCAGGAAACCAGGTCTCTGAGTACATCTCCACCACGTTCCTGGGTGAGTGAGGGCAGCACCATGTGTGGGGTGCGCCCGGGACCAGCGGGGCCGCCCACACCCTGAGGCCCGTTGCCTATGTTTGCCCAAGGGACCCTGGCTCACCCAAAGTCACTGTGCTCAAGAATTCACATATCTTATGATGCCCCCAAACTCAGTGGGACCCCAGTGGATCTCTCAAACTCTGCACCCCAAGAAACCCCGAAACTCAAATAGAATTCCTAAACTTTAAAATGCCTCCAGGCTGGGGCCGGCCTGGTGGTGTAGTGGTTAAATTCACACACTCTGCTTGGGCGGCCCAGGGTTTGCAGGTTTGGATCCTGGGTGCAGACCTACGCACGGCTCATCAAGCCATGCTGTGGCGGCGTGCCACATAAAACACAGGAAGATGGGCACAGATGTTAGCTCAGCAACAATCTTCCTCCAGCAAAAAGAGGAAGATTGGCAACAGATGTTAGCTGTGGACCAATCTTCCTCACCAAAAAAACCCCCCATATATATATAATTAAATAAAATGCCTCCAAGCTGAAAAGTCCCCCAAGTTCAATAGAATCCCCAAACTTGGCATGACCCCCCCAAATTCCATAGACTGCCCAAACTCAATAGGATTCCCAAGCTTAAGAACCTGTAAGAGATTCCCCAAACTTAGGAGAATTTCCTAACTCAGCAGGACCCCGAATATAGTAGAATACCCCAGATTCATTGGCACCCTCAAGCTCATGGGGATCTCCAGCTCCTCCTAACCTCTGAACCCAAGACCCCCGAGCTTAGGACATCCCCCACAAACTCAAGGTCATTTCCCTGTGACAGTTTATCACCAAAGGTCCCCAAATTCAGGAGAACCCCCCCCAAGCTCAAAAGAAGGGTTCAGGGTTTCAAATGCTCCTGCCAATCAGGGTGCCCGAGTTCTGAGATCCAGCCAATGGGAGCACAGCATGCTCTGTCATCACCTGGCCGGCCGGGTCACAATGGGTGGCTGCGTCCCCTACAGGCCAGACCTGGTTCCGCCTGCTCCTGGCTGTTCCTTGAGAGCTCAGGAAAACAGCTCCTGGGGCTGACCCCCAGGCAGGCTGCTGTCAAGGGGGTTCAGGGGGGCAGCCCATGGAGCCAGAGACGACCCTCTCCTCCATTCTCCCAGCGCTGCCCGCCCCCACCAGCACTCTCGGTCACCATGGAGGTGTCGTCCTTGGCCGAGAAGGTTCCCTGCCTATCCGGGGCAGGCGACGGCTCTCTTTAGCATCCCCCGCTTGCTCCCTGACTTCCCACAGCACCCCTCTGCCAGACCTGGCCATTGGACTGGGTGCCCCCCACACCTCCGGGCCGGCCCCAGGGTCCCCGCTCGGGCTCGCCACCTCCCAGAAGAATTCCTACCTCCCCTCTGCTTCCCAGCCTATGAGTGACCAACAGGATGACACCCAGAAGGGGTCTGCCCTCCCGGGTGAGACCTCCCAGGGCCTGCGGAAAGCAGGGGGTGCAGAGGGCCAGTGAGGGGACCTCTGCGGGGTACCCATGCGTGGCCGTTCTCCATCTTCTGCAGACAAGCAGAATGAAGTGGAGATCCCATCGCCCACCATGAAGGATCGAGAAAAACAGCAGGCGCCACGGCAGAGACCCTCCCAGCAGCCCGCGCCCCCCGGGCCGCAGTTCCAGCCCATGTCTCAGATCACGGGGGTGAAGAGGCTGGCGCACAGCAGCAGCCTGAACGATTCCAGCGTCCCCCGCTTCGGGGTGAAGACCGACCAAGAGGAGCTCCTGGCCCAAGTGGGTGGGGGCTGAGCGGGGGGCTGGGCTCTCCAGGGGCCCCAAAAAGCACTGGGCGTTGGGTCTGCCTGAGATGAGGTTTTGGGGGTACCTGCTTTAGGGGAGACATGGAGTCGAAGAAGCAGGACGGGAAGGAGCTGAGCAGTCTCAGCTGGAGCCCTGCCTCGGCCTGACCCCACGGGGAACTCTGGAGTGCAAACAGCCCCACAGAGATGAGCCCATCTTGAGGCACTGGCGCTGGCCTTCAGGACCCCTGTGTCAGTCGTCGGCTGGGGGCTGCCCCCAGGGTGGCTGGCATCGCCCCCTCCACGTAGCCCTGGAGAACAGGGCGGCTGTGCGTCTTTGTAAGCGACAGTCCCAGCAGCTGTGGGATGGGGGCACTGGCCAGTGAAGGGGACCTGGCAGGACCCCAACCAGGTCCCCTACAGGCCAGACCGTGTCCTGGCTGTTCCGTAAGACCTTAAGCCCAGGGGCTGCATGTTGATTGTGCAACAGACACGATGCAGTCTGGGTGGCTCCCTCCGCTGACATGGATTGTAACCTCTGCGGGCTGGCAATGGCCAGTGCCACACGCAGTCGCTCAGTGGTTATTGAGTACCTACTGTGTGCTTTGGGGTCAGCCGCACTGGGTGCACATCCCAGCTCTGCCACGTGGGAGAGGCGAGATCTTGGATAAGTCACGTCGCTTTCTGAGCTTTGGGTCCCTTACCTGCCAAATGAGATGGAATTCTAGTGCAATGCTGGGCGGGTAATCAGGACTAGGTAGCCAGTCGCTGGGGTTGCTTTGTTATTTTCCAGCCCAATACGACGTGGGCAGTAAATTCTGTGCTGCTGAGCACGCCACCCCCTGGGCCGGCAATAATGATGCTACCTTCAGACCAGACCTCCTAGGAATGAGTCTGGAGGTCCCTGGGCCTTTCAGCCTCCTGATCTCTGACCTCCATCCCCACCAGGAACTGGAGAACCTGAACAAGTGGGGCCTGAACATCTTTTGCGTGTCGAATTACGCCGGCGGCCGCTCGCTCAGCTGCATCATGTACACAATATTCCAGGTGGGGTGGGCTGAGGGGGGGGCAGGGTGCCAGGGAGGGGGACAGGGCTGGGACCCGAGGGCCAGCAGCGATCACCACCCCCACACCTGCCCTCAGGAGCGGGACCTGCTCAAAAAGTTCCGCATCCCGGTGGACACGATGGTGACATATATGCTGACCCTGGAAGACCACTACCACCCGAATGTGGCCTACCACAACAGCCTGCATGCCGCCGACGTGCTGCAGTCCACCCACGTGCTGCTGGCCACGCCTGCTCTGGACGTGAGCGCCGCCGCCCCGCCTCTCCCCAACCCCGTCTCTCCCTCTGCCGGTCTCCAGTCTCCCGTTTCTCTCTCTGACCCTGCGTCTCTGACCTCCATCTCCCGCCGACCCCCTTCCTCTCTCTGATCCTTGTCTTTCTCTCCTGACCCGCATCTTTCTTGACATGCCCCCGTCTCTCTCTTACCCTGTCTCTCTGCTCCCCCCATCTTTCTAATCCCTGTGTCTCTCTGCCCCCAGGCTGTATTCACGGACCTGGAGATTCTTGCCGCCCTGTTCGCAGCTGCCATCCACGACGTGGACCACCCCGGGGTCTCCAACCAGTTCCTCATCAACACCAGTGAGTGGCTGGCGCGGGGCGCGGCCGCCGGGCTGGGGGCGGGGCCGGCAGGGTGGGGCGGGGCCTTGGGCGGAGGGCGGGACCTGCGCTGCCCCGCCCCTTGGGGCCGTCCGGGTGGCCCCTGCCCTCCGCTGACCGCGGCTGCGTCCTGGGCCGCAGATTCGGAGCTGGCGCTCATGTACAACGACGAGTCGGTGCTGGAGAACCACCACCTGGCCGTGGGCTTCAAGCTGCTGCAGGAGGACAACTGCGATATCTTCCAGAACCTCAGCAAGCGCCAGCGGCAGAGCCTGCGCAAGATGGTCATCGACATGGTGGGCGGGGCGGGGGGCAGGGACAGCGGGACGGGACATCTCGGGGGCAGAGACTTTGGGGAGGGCCGGGTCTGCGTCCGGGACAGGAAGGCCCCTGCAGGGAAAGGGGGCATTTATGGGGCGGCTTGTGGGGCCAGGTTGGGTCAAGTGAAAACTTCAGAGGCCCAGGTCGGTCCAGCCGGCGGGTGACAGGGCCTCAGCGGCCCCTGTGACGCCCCCTTGCCCGCAGGTGCTGGCCACGGACATGTCCAAGCACATGACCCTCCTGGCTGACCTGAAGACCATGGTGGAGACCAAGAAAGTGACCAGCTCGGGGGTCCTCCTGCTGGATAACTACTCCGACCGCATCCAGGTGTCCCCCTCGTACATCATATCAGGAGACTGGACCCGCTTCCCTCCCTCCCCCTTTAGGTCTTGGTGGCCCCTCTCCCTCAGCCTCCAGCTCCCAAGTTGTCCATCTTCCTGTCTCTTTTTCCCTCTGTTCCCTCCCGCGTCTCCCTCTTCCAACCCCCATCTCTCCATCCAATTTTCCCCCATCTCCCACCATCTTCCCCAATTCCTTCTTCTCTGTCCTCATCAACCTCTTCGTGTCTCCCCCCCATCTCTTCCACTCATCTCCCTCTCTCCTGCCCGTGTCTCCCTCCATGTCCCGTCCCGTCTGTGGCCACGTCCCCGCCCCCAGACACTCTTCCCCCCCCCCCCCCCCCCCCCGTTTTTCCCAAGTGGGGAGGTAAGGAAGGCCCCAGACTGGGACAGGGCGTGGCCTCTGAAGGCGCCCCCCCCCGCCCCCGCAGGTCCTGCGGAACATGGTGCACTGCGCGGACCTCAGCAACCCCACCAAGCCGCTCGAGCTGTACCGCCAGTGGACGGACCGCATCATGGCCGAGTTCTTCCAGCAGGGCGACCGGGAACGCGAGCGGGGCATGGAGATCAGCCCCATGTGCGACAAGCACACGGCCTCTGTGGAGAAGTCGCAGGTACCGCTCCACAGCAGCCGAGGGAAGGGAGTGGGCGGGCCTCCCCACCCCATCCTGGCCTGGAGCTGAGACCCGCCCTTCCAGACCAGGGTTACCCAGCCTCGGCGCTGTTGCCACGTGGGGTGGGGCCGGAGCGTTCTCTGTGGTGGGGGCCGTCCTGTGCGTTGTAGGATGTGGAGCAGCATCCTGGCCCCCTCTTCCAGATTTAACAACCAAATATGTCTCCAGACTCTTCCAAATTTCCCCTGGGCATGCCAATCACCACCGATCTCCAAGGAAAACCAGTTTTATTCATTTTATTATGTGGATATGTTCACAGGCAACTTAACAGCAATAGTTTGTGGGTTTAGCTTTTTAAAAAAATATAAATTGCATCAATATATACTCATTGATATACAGCTTGCCCTTTTTTTCCCAACAACGTCTTGGAGATCTTTCTGAGCTATTACATATAGCTTTAGCTCATCCTTTTCCACTGCTGTATAGTATTCCCACAGATATAGTTAAATAATGGTTTGTGTAGTCATTCCCCTGTTGATGGGACATTTAAGTATTTAGTAGTTGGGAATTCACAGTGACCCAAACAAAATAAAACTTTTTTTTTTCTCTTTTATGTAAGAAAAGTCTAGAGAAGGGGAACTTGGCTCTCCAGCTTCATGAAGTTGGCAGGAACCCCAGAGCTTCCAGTGTTTCTCTTCTGTCGGTCAAAGCATGGGGCTTCTATCCTCAGAGATGCCTCTCATGATCACAGAGGCTGTTGAAGCTCCAGCCATTCTGGCTCCATTCCAGGGAGGAAAGGCCCCTGCCGGCTGAGGCAGCCCCCAGCATCCTCCATCTACAGGTGGTCACATGGCCACTCTCTTTGCAAGGGAGGCTGGGAAATGTAGTTTTCAGCTGGAAGCATTGCCTCCCTCGAGAAAAATCACGATTCTGTCCATTTGGAGGAGGGAAGATGATATCGGGGTGTTAGCCAGGAGTCTGCCAGGAAGTTATTCCTATTTTTTTGTTGTCGCACAAAGATACCATAATGAACATCTGTGGTGTCCCCCGATGTTTTTTTACCTTAACCCCCAACTGATGTATTTGTGGGGCTGTCTCCAGTTTCTGCTTATATCTCATCTCTGATTTTTTTTTACTTGTGCCAGTTTTCCAGGGTGGATCTGGAGAAGCAGGATGGCCGGGTCAAACGGTCTCAGCATCTTTTAGATCTTCCTAGATCCCACAGGGTGCCCTCGGCGCCAGCAGGCCCACTGTTTATACCTTCTCCCTCCGCAGGTGGGTTTCATCGACTATATTGTGCACCCGCTATGGGAGACGTGGGCTGACCTGGTCCACCCGGACGCCCAGGAGATCCTAGACACGCTGGAGGACAACCGGGACTGGTACTACAGCGCCATCCGGCAGAGCCCGTCGCCACCGCCCGACGAGGAGGCCAGGGGGCCGGGCCACCCGCCCCCGCCTGATAAGTTCCAATTCGAGCTGACGCTGGAGGAGGACGAGGAGGAGGAGGCGGCGTGCCCTGCCTTGGGCGCCGGTGGAGCGGAGGAGTCGCCCGCGGCCCGGGAGGCATCCCCAGCTGAGGGACTCTTGGAGGTCCCCGGCCAGGACGTGGACGTGTGCATGGAGCGCGAGGTGCAGGAAGTGTGCTGGAGGCGGCGGGCAGACTCGGCGCACAGTGTGGCTGCGGGCCGCGAGGAGTCCTCGTCCCCGGATGCGTCCGCCGAGGGTGTGGGCTGCAGCAGCCCCCGTGTGCCTGCCTTGAGGACCCTGCCCCCTCCAGAGGAGGCCCCGGGCCGCTCGGGCCTCCCCTCCACGGCGGCCGAGGTGGGGGCCCAAAAGGATCATCAGGCTGCCAAGGGGGCGCGCTGCGCCTGCCCAGGGACCCCCGGCGAGGACGCCCCCGCGCCCCCAGCTCCTGGCGGGAGGGGGCCAGCTGGAGGCCCTCCCTGAGCCCCCGCCCCCGCCCGCTGTGGCCCCTCTGCCTCCCTTCACCGCCGTCACCCCCCCACGACCCCTCCACTGCCTCAAAGACTCCTGGGCCTCCTGAGAAAAAAGAAAACAGAAAAGTGGGGGTTTTTCTCTTTTCTTTTTTTCCTCCCTCTCCCCCAACCCCCACCCACGGGGCCTCCTTTTGGAGGTGGGGGCTGGGGGACGAAGGCGCTGAGGTCCCGGATGGGATTTTATTTTTGGAATTTTAATCGTGACATTTTTAGAAAAAGAGAAAAAAAAAAGAAAAAAAAAATCCAGGATGAAACACAGCAACTGTAGATGCCCCTGTGTCCGGCTCCCCCTCCGTCATCTCCAGCCACCGCCCCCCACCCCGAGCTTCCAGGCGCCGTCTTCCGGCCTCAAGGGCCCTCCGCCTGGCCCGAGAAGCCCCCTCCAGCCTTCTCTTCTGGATTTGGGAGGGTATTAGAACTCAGCCAGGAATAGCCATTCTGGGCGGGGGCCCCGGCGGGTGAGGGGGTCACGGTGGGAGGCCCCAGCCCCCCTCTGGCTCGCTGCGCCCCCCCCCCCCCCCCCCCCCTCCGCCCCCCCTTCCCCAAACCCGGCAATACTGACTCGGGGACCGCAAGGGGGAGGTTGGTCTTCGGGCTGCAGCCCCCGGGGTGGGAGGGACGGGCACACCACCAGCCTGGGGGCTACGGTCTCAGGAGGGCCTGATCCCCCCTTCTCTTCCCACTCCCCTCCCCTCCACTTTGGGTTCCGTTCGAATTTTCTCCATCTGGGGGGGGACGGCTCCCAGCCGCATCCCTCCGCCTAGCTGCTTCTCCTCTTGTTTCTGCCTTAATGATCCCCACGGCCATAGGAGAGGGGGTCGCAGTGGCTCGCCCCCCTGCACCTCGGGTGGGGCGGGGCCAGGCCCGGAGCCCCC